>NW_010339103.1:71987-118390 GCF_000700745.2 Antrostomus carolinensis
GGCATTTGACTGTCTTCCCCTTCAGACTTTTCCTGCCTCTCTCCGAGCCACCAGGAAGGGTGGGCTGCTCTGACACCTCACCTTGGCCTTAGCTGAGATGACTGAGTGGCTGCTTCTGCTTGGTGACCTGGTCACAGCTGCAAAAAGACACTGTCCCTTTTGGGACACACTGAGTTGGGTGTCTGTGGCCTTTCCCCCAAAAAAACATGCAGAAGTCAGTATAGCTATGATGCTTTACATCAGATGAAGGTCTCTCCCTCAATCTGCTTCTATTTTACTGCTGTTCGTAGATAAATTAGGGAATTACATAAAATAAAACAGAAAAAGTTTTTTATTTTCTATATCAACTATTTATTTTTACCATTTTTGTGTCTTATAGTATTTTCAAGGAAGTCAAATAAACTTTGGATAAGCAGTAAGAAATCTCCTGTTATGCTTTCATACTTCAGCTATTGTTTGTACTATCCTTCTAGCATGCCCTAGTGTGACAAACCACCGTCCAATAACTAGTACGTTTTACCTCACATTAGAAACGTAGCAAGCAGGTTCAGTCTGGTGTTCTTGACATGGACTTGCATCAGACAGCAGCAAAATGAGGAGATTAAACATGGAGGGAAGCTACTTTTAAATCTCAAAATAGTGCTTCATTTTGAGTTTTGTTCATCACTGGGATTCATTCCAATTTTAATGAAACAGAATTTCTCGGTCATATTTCCACATTACGTTCCCATCTTTCATTAAAGTAGAGCCAGAAAAGCACTTAAGCACATGCTTAAAACTTCAAAATGCATTCTGAATGTATTGCCTAATTCCTGTGATATTTTTGTTCACTGGGGGTCTTCACAAGTTCAGACTAATACTAGAAATTTGCTTTGATTTAGATAAAAGCATTCTTGTCCTAAATGAGGTCAAATACAGCAAGGCTAAAACCTGAAACCTTCACATATGCTGGGGGAAACAGACACTATCATTCTTCCCTACGCTCATGCAGTTAAAACATTGGCCAGTTAGACACAATACAAAGTGAACTAACTAACTCCTCTAGCTTCCTCACTGCAGACAGCTGTCCCAGTTGCTGGCCCATGGGCTAGGTTGGCTCAGATGCTAGCACCAAGAGCCGTGACTACTTTCAGCGAGGTGACATGCTGAGTACAGTGCTACCCAAATCAAGCTTTAAAAGACTGTAAAAGTGGCAGTACAGCAGTTCTCCTATCCAGTTTTTTAGGACAGTCTTGAGTCTTTGTTGTTATTACTGGCTTGCTTTTGTCAAAGCAAGGACATTTTGTACTGAAAGAGGTTCCCTCAGTTGTTTCCCCCTTTAGGAAACCCATGTCTTCACATAAAAGTGCAGGTTCACAAACAACAAGTTCTAAACCCAGTTTCAAAACAGTATTTTCTTCAGTAGCCTTCGTGAGGAAGGTTTGGCTCCCAGAGAGCAGGAGCAGACTATTTTAATGCAAAAGGAACTCAGACCTTTAAAGGGATTCAAGCTGCTCTTTATATCTTCCAGAAAGCCTTGCTCTGAATGGCGTGCTCCCAGCGTCTGCTCCCTATTCTCACCTATTCTCCTTCTTTCACCTGGGGAGTTAGGTAATGTCTGGCCCAAGTACAATAAGGTCCCCACCCCCTTTAAAGGACATCTTATTCTAGAACAACATTGTTTATGGATTCCATATGGTCTATCATTAGTGTTATCCTTGATTCTCTGTCTCTCACTTTCCTCTTGTGCAATAAAAGAGATGAAGTAACACATTGTAAAAGAATGTGTTTGCAAGACAGAATAGACATCTGCCTCTCTCCTTTGGAGGCTGCTGTGAGAATACAGTTGCTACCTATTTTGCCAATTTGACCCCAACATGTCTAGGGCCTCTCAGAACAATTGTGTGTGAACACGTCAAGCTGTTCACGAGCAATAGCTCTGTGTCTGAGATGGCCATCGATTTTTTTTTTTTCACTGTTACTGGTACACTTTGTCCAAAAAGTACACAAGTTATTGTTGATACTGTTATAAGAGATGTTAAGGATCTTTTGTGGAAGATGTGACCTGATCTTTCTGTAACATTTTAAAAAGTGTTGTCTTTCTTTTTTTAAAGCAAATATCATTCTTCCTTTGAACCAGCAAGCCCTGCACTCCCAGGCAAGGCCAGGAAAAAGTCATGTTTCCACTTTCAGATTTGAAGACAAAATGTTTTGTACGTTTCTAAGAAAAGACAATCCACTCCAACTCAACCACATAACTTGCTTCAGATCTGTCTGTGACAGCTTAAAAATTAGTAAGAATAATTTAGTCAATTAAAACCACCTGCTGTTTGATTTATGATGACTGTACAACATCTAAGAGCACAGTGGATATTGTGAGCACAGTGGATATTGTTATCAAAAAGGCTCATTTTACCCTTTCTCTCTCTTTTACACCATCTTAAGTCAGGAATATCTCTGGTCGATTTGCTACAATCAGTCTGCTGTAAAACTGTACAAAGGTGGATGGCTTCTGATTGCAGTGGAGGCAGCCCTCCCACCTTACACTGCTGCAGCTGAGATGGGAATCAGGCACAAAGGTTACAAAACTGGTCTTTAACCACACACTTGATGCCCTGTCAAGCTTAACAGCATTTGGAAATCTGTTTGTATGTCTCATTTCACTGTCTGCTAGCCATAAGGCCATTGTTTAAAAAAAAAAAAAAAAATAAAAAATGACAGTATGTCTTCTCTTGTCATCACATTGAAAAGGATATAAAAATATAAATAACCTGAAGGCATCTGTCTTTCTGGATTATTTGAGAATAACCTCATCTTAATGAAGATACAAAAGATATGCTTTAATAGAACCTGCAACATAGACTGTCTGAATGGTAAATTATTTCCCTTCTATTTCCTAAGTAACCAGGCTTGAAGGCAGGTCTCCTTGTGTTACTTTCCAGACATAAGACAAAGACTATTTTAAAAACACAGAATCTATTCTTTCCTCTTTGCTGAAGACGTGGTGTTTCACTGCTTACTCAAGGAAAACTATTGCTGGAATTGGTAAAATATTTCTGGAGTGAGGAATGTAAAGGTGGGCATACTTGTTACAGTGCTAAAATTATTTTTCTCATGCAAAAGAGCAATCAGCACAAATACACGAAAGCATACTAGTTGGCAGCAAGTCCACTGAATCTTTCTTTTTAAGTCAGAGGAAACTTAAGTATCTGCCTTCCTGCCAACTTCATTTCATGGTCTTGTGTTTATCCTCCTTCTACACAAATCCATTAATCTCCAGCCAGAATTGTAATTATTCTGTAGTTCTGTGTGCCACTTTTCCTTGTAAACACCTGAATGAATCTGGCAGTAGCTATTTTTATCTCTGCCTTCTGAAATCTCTATAATCTGAATTTAGCTACAAGGTCGGAAATTAAGTAAATTCAAATCTGTGGGAGAACCAAAAAGTTTCCTCAGATTGTGTTGCAACCTTGGTAGTAATACTGGCCAAGATAGTGACTAGATCCTTCACAGCTGCAGCAGCCAAACAATAGATACCCACTTTCCAGGGAATGGAGGTGTATAAATGGCAAAGCATTCTCCATTCACCAGAAGAGGAAGTCCTTAAGAAGGACAAAAGACTGCATGTGGAATATGGTACAGTGGGAGAGACACTAAAGATCTTAACCTAGATGCATTCATATAAACATTGCAAAACCTCAGGTCACCTCAGGTGCTTGTTATTATTTTAATGTTATTGCATCTGTCTGACAGTAAAGTGAATTGGAAGAGTATGTTTGAAAGCCCATACGTATAATGTACTTACACCAAAATGTAGTCGAACCTGATCATCATCAGTGTGGGATTGATTTTTGGACACAGCTTTTTACACTGTTTAGTCTGAACTAGATACTGGTAAAGTCTTCTTTTCTCTAGCACACTCAGGGCAGTGTAATTTATAGTGTTACACAGATGTTTGAACATTTGAATCTCCATTCTCTTGCACATAATTTTACATTGTCTGTGGCAAATAAAAAGATAAGTGCAATCCATATTGCAAATGCACCGTACCAGTGTGAATTTGCATGCTTTCTCCTTGTTCTTCTTCAACTCATGTAACTTATGTGGTCATTGTAGCAATGCCTGATATCACAGTGAATATTCTCTTATCAGTTATGTTTAGGTTTTAAAACAAGCTGTTTCTATATACATCGTCATAACAGTCTTCATTATCACCCTAAATAATCCCCAAGCTATGGTAAAAAAATCTGCTGAGGTGAAATATTACAGTAAAAGTAAGGACACTGCTTGAAAATACACATATTTTTTCTCTTATTTAATTAATTATTGAGCAACCAGTCCTAAATCAGATTTTGGGTTTTTTTTAATTAAATCACTTTACAGATTTAAATGTTTGTGTTAGGACATTTTTTATCTCAGAGACACTTTTATGTGGACCATACAGCTCTTTTGAAATAATTTTCACTTGAGCATCAGTGTTTCACCATGTAAACAAACATTTCCCTGATGCAGATGACCACCTAGCCTTTTCTAGTCTTCAACATAGAAAGTGATCTCTCAACTATATCTTAATAGTTAGTATCAAAGTAACTTTAAATACAATAAAATACATAGTTCTGTGAGAAGATGACCCGCTGAATCTCACTCCCTAAGGTTTGGTGGCATGTGTTTGATTTTCCATGTTCTGATGTTGTGTAAGAGGAAAACCCATGTTTCACTTGATCTACAGCACTGAAGATGTCTCTCTTGCCTCTCTGTAGCATCCTATTTTTAGAAAAATTGTGAGAATTTAGACTGACAAATCTTTTTAAAACTTAGTTCGCTTAGGCTGAAGACTTACAAAGATATTAAGGATGAAGTGTCTGACAGATGGACAAAGAGACAATGTGGTTGCGTGAGCTTCGTTCTCATAGGAAACCATGACAACTAGAAAGAGAGATTTGCAGATCTTTAGCTGGAAGAAGTTGGTACAGCTTCACTTACCTCAGTGAGCTGGAGTGACCTGCTGAGGATCTGAGTGCTAAAAATAAATAGTATTTAAAATGGAAACACTGGGCTGGGCAAACTCTACCTGAATGCTCTCTCTCCTCCTGCATTTCCAATTCAAACAAATTTGAATGAATTCTTCACATATTTATAAAGCAGCATGTTTTTAAGTGATCAATGAAACCAGCTCTTTAAAATAGCCATTGTAAAAGTACTCTGTAATCAAAATATAGTACATTATTTTTTGGTATAAATTAAAAGTTCAGTTCTTACTCTTGACTTTTTGATATTGTTTTTATCACACTGTAATTCCAGTGCAGGAAAAACAATGCCATATAAAAAAGGGAAATGAAATTTCTCTCTTTATTTATTTTCTTAACACTTTTCTATCTCCTTCTAATAAACTACCAGGAAAGGTTTACTGTAATTTCTAATTCTATAAAGTATCTGTATTTTGCCTCTCCTTGTGAAGCCATTACCTAATCAAGTGCTGTATAATAAAACAAAAAAAAGAAATACCAAAATATGATCCATCTGTACTGTGTGAAAAATGAAAATATTAACCAAGGTCTGTTTAAAAAAGTTTTATGTGATAAATCACAACATGTTAAAAAGTCAAGTTAATTAATGTTTTTAAAGAATAGAAGCAGAAAACAGAGAACTTCAATTCTTTTAAGATTCTCTCCAATATATATCCTCTTCAATTCTTTTGATGTAATACATTAATCAAATATTGTTGGTTAATACACAGAACCTGTGACATGCTGATATGGGAGGTGAGGGAGTTTTTTCAACTACAAAAGTCTTTAAAAACTTCCCTTCCCCCAGAGAGGCGATCTCAGGTGGGATGTTAAATGTATGCTCAGCCACTGGCTGCAAGAAGTCACTAAAGCAAACAACTGAAGCACCTTGGTAAAGGCAATTGCAGCCTCAATACTATCAACTGATAGTTCTGCTCGGTGACCCTCTCAGGTCTTAGAAATGGTCTTTTCAGATTCTGGGTCTTCCTGTATTGATTTCAATCAGCAGCTTTTCCTAAGAGCCCTA
This sequence comes from Antrostomus carolinensis, assembly GCF_000700745.2. Classification (NCBI taxonomy): domain Eukaryota; kingdom Metazoa; phylum Chordata; class Aves; order Caprimulgiformes; family Caprimulgidae; genus Antrostomus; species Antrostomus carolinensis. The sequence goes on from NW_010339103.1 coordinate 78,000, forward strand.
CTTTGAAATAGCCCTGGCAGAATTTCTACTCTCTAGCCAAGTTTTATCTCAAGGTTTCTATTCACATTTGACATGGTTCAGCTAAATGATGAGAGGATTTTGAATGTGCACTTGTTTCTCTACCCACATTTTTTTTTAAATTATGTTTGTTTCAAACACGAGTAAATCTCTCTACTTACATTTTCACTTGCTCCACTGAGGGAGGCACACTGAGCTGCCTCAAGTCTTGTTTTCAAAGTGTTTTTACATTTTTGGCCACGCTTCAGTGGGACTAAAGTATTTCTGTCAATGACTTTATTAATGCCAGGATTTTACCCCTGGCTTTTGAATACTGGAGGCATACCACAGGAGGCTCTCTCACCGCTCAAATCCCCATGCTTCCCTCTTATCCCTACCCAAGCAGCAGAGGCTTCCATAGCCCAAGCAACCCCATGGTGATACCCTTGCCCAAGGTGGCAAAGGGCCAGGCAACCACCGCTTTGCACCAGGGCACAGGAGCTGGGGCAGTAAAGTGAAGAGCAGACAGCTGCCGTGCCCTCCATCATGTCTCTCCCTCGTGAGAGGCTGCACCCTCAGCACCTCATCACTGAAGGCAGGGAGTAAAGCAAGCTGAGGGAAGGCAAAGTCGCTTAAGTCGTGTTTGCATCTCCTAACTTCTATAGCTCTCGGCATAAATTAGAGCTGCCTAAAGGGTTTTTTGATGGTTAAGATTTCGGGCAGTAAAAAGTTTCAAAGTTTTTCTCTTTTTCTGTTGTTTTTTTGTTGTTTCTTTTTTTTTTTTAAATGAAGAAAGCTATCAGGAAATCCTCAGCAGAAACTGAGAATGGGTTCCTGATGGCTTAATGGATTTTGCCAAAATCCATTTTAAGGTTTACTTTGAGTAAGCTCAAATCAGGTTGCCATATGGAATTACTCCATGCAGCAGCCTGACCTAGAGCAAAACTGAACAAAGCTGAGATTATTTACTAAACTCCTAAACTGCTGGCTGTTTTGCATCTCTCCCACACTGGATCTAATTCCCTAAGTAAACAAGCACATATGAAGTTAAAAACCCAAGTTAACGAATAGGCCAAATAGTTGTGCACAAGGTAAGCTATTTGGTGACATGCAAAACACAACCATGGGTCAGCATTTGTGCCTCAGACTGTCTCAAAGCTTGCTGGCACCTGCAGTTTAGCATATTTACTGCTGTAGCCAAGAAGATTGATCACAGGAAGCCGAAGCTGTTCAGTTAAAAAAAAAAAAAAAGAATCAGCTGTTTTCTATGAGCAGTCTGTCTGATAACCAGCCTAATGAAACTGTGGGCATTTCTCCTGAGCTCAAGAAATATTCAGGCTGGAGAGGATACTGGAGTCATTCTAATACTTTGCAGTTGTTTAGGAGGTTAAATAGAAAGCGGCACAGAAGAAAGGCTCTGCCTTTGTGATTAAAGAAAAGGCAGAAACATAACATCAAAATGCACAGTTGAACCCTCGACTAAAATAGACATAACATTAATGCTGTATTTTTCACCTCACTGATGCACTCCAAATTGGAAACACAAAGGATGCCTTTCACTGGCATGCTTTATAAAAAAAAAAAAAAATGACACAACTGTCCCACAGAGAAACCAGACAGACAAGACACGGTCCTGCTTTTGTGAAAATAATTCATAATCTGATGAAATACCTTCTGTCAGAATCAAAACCAAGAAAACTCAGATGAAAACTGTATTTGAATCCTCTTAGAGCTGTGTAAGCTGTTCTGCAGTCTTGGCTCTCCCTGTCATGGGCTCCAAATGGATGCAAAGGTAAAAGGAAAGCAGTAAAAGGCTTAGCACACAATCATCCTAGTGTCCTTTGACAGGACATGTCACTGGCATGGAAAACACGGACGTTCATGCACAGGATTTTAGTTAGCTTGTACATACAAACCTGGTTTTGACAGCCACCACACAGTCAGTGCAAAAGGATGTTCCCACAGAAGTTGCCTTACCTGGTCGCATGCAGAAGGGACTTGACTGGACAAGCATTTATTCTGCCATGATGAGATTGTCTTCTGGGTGTTCACTCAGTTTTACTGGACAGTGTGGGAGAAAAAGTATAGTTTCACATCTTCTGGTACCTTCCTCCTTTCATTTCTTAACACTTGTGGAGCTAATAGCACCAGAGAAAGGTGGCAGCCTAACCTACTTTACCTCATAAAACAGACAATACTAATGTAAAAAAGTGGTTTAAAATGGTGCTGACATGCTCACCATTATTTCAGCTCTTTTGCACCTGTAAACTCTCTACAAGCCAGAGAGCCACTGTTTTTTCTGTGTGATGGACATGTAGACAATCACAGTAGGTGGCACAAATCGGTGTAGCCTCAAGGCTGCTATAGCTGATCCCAAAAGGCTGACCAATTCAGAACTACCTCAAGCATCAAGGGACACAGAAGGAGACACAAAAAGATTCCAGTCTGCCCTTTGAAAATTAATCAAATTATCTCTGGCACTACATCTTGGGGAGAAATTGAAAACATTCTGTTTAAAACCCTTAGCTTTCTTCATCATTTTGTCATGTTTCTCCTTATTAAAAAAAAAAAAAAAAAGTAAATGTAGCACATTTTATAATGTACAAGTTTATCTGTTTACAACACATCTTTGGTATAATTTCCAAACTCATCATACTAATAATTCCTAGGAATATTGCTAGAAGTGAAAGATGGCTCCCATATGACATTCACTATGTGATACGTTGGGTACCAAATAGTAGAGCTTATAGTCAGTTGAAAGCTTGGAATATTCTGATACTTTCTGGTTTTTATTTGCCGAGCCTCGGTTTATGCTCTACATTTTATATTAATATTATTTTTATTATGGAATATTTTTATTTATAGGTAAAAATAGTACAGATAGCAGGTGACAAATATAGATAACAATAAAAAGGACAAAGGTGATAGCTCATTACAATAATGAACTAATGAATAATAATGATGAGATTAACAGTAGTAGTTGCATGTAGTTTAATACATGCTTAGAAAAAGACGCAATTTTTAAGTTTCCCTCTCAGGTGCATCTGAGAGTAACTTTAGTTATTATTTTCCAATACAGGCACATGTCTTCTGGTTTCAGTTTTCATCTTTACGTTCTGTTTGCAGGCTGAGAGTAACGACGTTTTGCAGCACAGCTAAAGTAGTGTGTGTATTTGGTATGCTGAAGGCATCTATCATCTTTTTGTCTGTAGCTTTTTCGAAAAGTTCGTCACCTCTATTCCCTCATCCAATAGCTTTTTTGTAGCAGAACTAATGCCTGTGAGAAAAAGATTGCAGGGTCCTCAGTATGGCATTTACACCAGCTGCATAAAGAAGGGAAAGGGAGAGGGGAGTGCAAGTGATGGAAACTTTTGCCAGATAGCCATTTTCCTCATGAAAGGGGAAACACAATTTTCAGGATCAACAGAGGACACTTGCTGGGCAAGCTAGATCACAGGATTTGTGAAATCACAGGCCAAGGCTTGGGGCAGAAGGGAGGAAAGAGAAATGGAAGGGAGCTGAAAATGAGAAGACTGTGGGAGAAAGGCAATGCCAGACTGTGGGCAGAGAGAGATGTCTGCGAGGATGAGCAGGCTTAATGATAGTGAGGCCCAGCTGTTCCCATGTACACCTAGCCTTGCACCTGGCCTCTGGACTATAGTAGAGTGTAGTGTGCAAGCTTAGTGAAACTCCTGTTAATATGCATGATGAAACCACGGAGTCTGTCAGGCTTTGCGCTTTGGTGGATAGCCCTTTATATTCACACAGGCACACCAGGCTGCATAGCAGCAGGCTATTTGTGACCTTCTGACAGTCAGAGAAGCTGCATCAAATGAAATTGCTAATGCTGAAGCCTCTGATGGCCGCCATATGGGGATAGAGGAAGTTCCTGATGGTATCGCACACTTTTATTACAATGGCCATGACAGCAGATTTCCTCAGTGCAGAGCAATTTGCCAATGAGCGTAGGAGCCAAGAGTGAATAGAGACCACTGGGCAATGGGTACTCTATGCACCAGAAGAGTGACTGAAGAGCAGGCACTGATGTGGCGGGACTTTCAACACACAGCATCCAGGATGATACTCAGTTTTGTTGCAGAGCTTGGCAAGGAGAAGCTAGGACTACTGCTGCCTTATGGAGGACAATTTGGTCCTGTGAGTGCCTATTGATCTCAGTGTCTCAAAATTTTTCAGCATGGGTTTCAAAGGCAGAGGTAGGTCAATAACAGGCATTTCTAAAAACCCTCATCCATGTATTTTAAAAGAAAGAAAGAAAGAAACAAACAAACAAACAAACAACATGTTTTGCACAGCTAAACAACATCGTTTGGGGAAAAGATCACACCATTTCCGTCCTGCATGGAGAACCAGGGCCAAATTCAGGCCAACAAGAGAGGAACTGCTTTAACTACCCTGTTGAAATGGTAAAATCATGACATAGTTTAAACATCTAACTCAGTGCTGCAGAGTATTCCCTAATCCCAGGAGCATCTCCAAGAACTGAGTGCCTTGGTACATGCAAGAGCAAAGGGCCAGTGACACAACTGCATTTCCATTTTATGCAATTAATTTACTTGAGACTTAAAACTGACTCTTCTGAGCATCTCACCCCCATCCCCACTGCTTGTGTGTTTTATTGCAAGTCTTGCGAATGGAAAATATATGAGCAAACACCTTATCTCCTGAGAAAAGTGCTTTTTCACCCAACCACATCATCAGGCTCCCACAACTCTCTGACACCATCAGTCTGGCATTTGTTCACCTGCAGGGAAGAGCCTCAATGAGAGTGACCAAGAAGATGGTGCTTGACGACTCAGAACCTGGTGCAGAAAGTGAGAGGTGTGATCCCGAACCCTTGAGCTCAGAAGGACCTAAAGCCCAGACCAGACAAGGGTTGCAGTAGCTAAGCTGCTGCACATTGGCTTTTGTTATTATGGGTTGATTGAACTGTACCAGCGCACAAGCCCAAGTAGCAGCCAGCTCTCAGGTCTGAATGCAGTTTAACATAACTTCTCACCTATTCCTTTGTCATAACACTGCTTTTTGTCTGAGTATGGTATTTTAAGCACCTAAGGGGTATCACGTTCCAAGTCAGCAAGCTGATTTAGTTGAGGCACAGGGATGGCGGATGGCTTCAAGAAACCTGGCAGACTATTCACAAAGTAGACGATTAATCTTAACTAAGCTCCTATGAGTCAGCTCTTCCTGACAGAATAGTATTTGAGCAGATTCAGACATCTTTTTTAAATGGGGTAGCAGTATATGATCAGTGTCCCTTCATATTTTTATAAACCTCATTAAATCCACTTAGGATTCACAAGAAGCAAAATAAATTACTTTGACCATATCCCCTCCCAATTTTGAGAAATACTCTCATGAATTAAAATTAATTCCTGAAAGCATATCCTATATAGGACAATCCTTAGTTTAAAAATGTAGAAAAACAGACAAAAATTGCATATTGGTAGCTATATTTTAAACCAAAAAAATCTTCACATAATAAATACATCTTATGCACATTAACTTCAAATTTACTTCAGAAAGCTATTTACAATATAAATAATTATAAATGGGAACACTTTGCAAGATATTGTTGACATAGCTAAATTGTGTTTCCTACATTACATTCCAAAGAAAAACTTCAAATTACAGATGTTATGCTACAATGTCACTAGACCCTATACATTGCAAGGCATGGTATTCAAAATGCTGGCAATCTGTGTCTTTTTTTCCATAAATATAACCCATTGGTTTAAAGCAAACATGAAATGCTTCATTATGTTTCAAGTGCTTGTTTTGTTAGATTAGTATATTTTATGCATTGAAATATTTACCTTGGGAAAAAGTTACAGTGCCTTAAAAGTGTTTTTCCTAATAAACTTTATTTTCTTAGAAATGTAAAGGTGCTGATGTTTTATAACATGTGAGCAAGACTATTTCTTGCATTTCTAAACTTCCCACTGTATTGGTAGCCAAAAAGAAAAAAATGCATGCAGTCCAAATTGCAATAAATAAAATTGTTTAAAAATTGTATTTTGAATCCTAGAACAACAGGAAGTCTTGAGAACTCTGTATGAGAGGGGAGTTAAATAGTGAATACACCCAGACAAAAAGCTTTGTTTCTTCCTGTATTTGATCTTTCCTTTCAAATACAGCTTCATAGTCATAAATTACCTCTCTTCAGAAAGGGAAGTATTGCTAACTTAGAGCCAGATTCATCCACAGAACTCTTGTATACATAAGCTAAATGCCACAGTGAAGTTTAACCCTATATAATTTTTTTTCATTAATAAATGCTCTAAGAAAATGTGAAATGGAGTCACACTAGTGCTCTCACTGTTCTGAACAAAAGACTATTTAATATTTGGTCTTCAGAATAACAGCTAAACCCTCAGCTACACCTCTAGCTGGCTTTACCAATACCAAATTGAAGGGTTACAGAAAATAACTGTGGAGTTTTTTTGTTTTGTCTTTTTTTTCCATTGTTGGTTTTGGGGTAGGTTGTTTTTTTTTTTTTTTTTTGCTTCTCAGTGCATACAGATGAAATATTTAACTGTCAATACTAACTACAAATAAAGTAAAATAGGTTCTCCTCCACACTATGGAGGTATCTGGAGTTAATTCAGTATACCTACAGGAAAGCATGTTCATCCACCATTGTTCCTAATAACAAAGCCTATATTGCCTTTAGATCCTTAGGTGTTTTAAGTAAACTTGTAACTCACGGAAAGACCAGAGCCTGAATCCATTTGCGGACAGACATTAACTACAGCCACCTTAAAACAGACATAGCTAGGTCTAATCCTGGAACTGTGCGCTATAATCCCCATTATACACAGGTTTGTATGCAGAAGGTCTGAAACCAGTGCGTATGCCACAGCTTTGTTCCTTGGCTAAAAGGTGAACTGACCTTTGCAACAGCCAGTCTGATCGTCTGGGGTGGCTGCGCCTTTTCCAGAAATACTATGCAACCTTTTATTTTTTTCCAGCTCCCTCAGGATGTTCACATAAATGAACATATGGTGGTAAACATACTTAGGGACATTAATGAATAAATGCTGCGTGTCCAGAGATAAAAATGAGATTCAGATAAGAGTGATTAAAAGAGTTTAAAAGAGTATAATTTCACAGTGTAACCTGTGGCAGTATTGCAGACACATTAGTAAAAGCCATTTCAAGCTTAAGAAATACTTCTGTGGCTCTTCAGTGCCGAGAGATGCACTCATTTTTTCAAAGTGTGTATAAATAACCTCTGTTGTAGAAACCCAGCAATTACAGCTATTACCTTCCATAGTTTCCATACATCCTGAGATTTAAAAAAAAAAAAAAAAATACAACAAACCCCAAACCTATTGCCAGTTCACAAGTAGTCTTTTTTTTTTTGCCCTTATACATATTAAGTAGTACCTCACTCCACAAATATTCCCATTTGAGTTAATGGGACCAATTGCTGAGTAAGGTTCTTTTTCTAATTTAAGAATTGTTTTGCAAATTTGTCCAAAATTACAAACTTCCATGCCCCTGGGGTGCAATTTTGTATAAAGAAGACTGATCTTTTTTGCTTCTTTAAACAAAAGAGATATACCGAAAATATAATGCACTATCCACTGATATCAGCAAGAAATGGTTTGAAAGAGCTGTGGTCACTCTGTGTTTGGAGTAGCTACAAAATATTAATTTGGTGTCAATAACAAAACACTATTATGTTAGAGAAATGATGCAACACAGCGATTTATATTGTTTCTCTTCCAAAACACAACTCATATACCTTCTTTAAAGTTATAATCTTTAGCTAATGTGATACATTTGAAATCTATTTGGTATAAATGCCTTGCATTTTTCAATTTTCCAAAATATCTCATCTCATCTTATTTGATTTAGAAAAGGATGAAACAAAAAAGAAGAAGATATCCTTGAAGGACACTAAATGAAAATTTGAATTAAATAAATATGTAATGGAATAAATAAGCTTTATACCATATTGAAAAGTACATGTTATATGAGCTGCAGTGATATTATATGCTATAATTAAGATTGCAAACTTGCTTTCATGTAGCATGTAGCATGCAGAGTCTATGTTTACAACATTCAATGCTTTCTGTCAATTAAGAAGAAATTTCTGGCTATCTAAAGAAGCTGGATGGCAAATTAGCTGACAAAAGGCATCCATCTCTGGCAGACTGTACTGAAGTTCTAAGGAGTGCCAGTTGCTGGAATCCCATGGGTGGAGTGAGCATCAGCCTTTGCTGCAGCACAATGTGGCTGCACGTGCAGACTTCTCTACTGAGATATTAGGTATTCCATCCGTTACAGTGCATTTTGCTGCATTTGTCATTGTAGTGGACTGGAACTATTGAAAACAGGATAAATAACTACTACAGTTTGGGAAGTTCTATTTTGGGATCACAGTAAATAAGAATGGGGAATTTTTATTGCATAGCACACTGGCTTTTTTCCTAGGTGAAACCATAGAGTACAAGCATCTTATATTGTACCTGTTTGTTTTATAAGTCTTCTATTTTTCAAAAGTGCCTGTCAGAATGCAAATACAACAGTGACTAAACTCTGGTTTCCCAACTACTTGTGGCCATTAGACCACAGCCAGGGAACTGCAGCTGGTCTGCAGAACTCTATTGCCTTCTAATTAAAAGCTTGATAAGAGTGCTTAGTGACCCCAAGAACTTTGGGTGCTGACAAAATCCCATTCATCCAAACAGTTTAGGAAAATCTTCTGTAATACAAAATAATATTGACACTTAGACTTGTTTTTTATATGCAGTAGTAGGGATAATATGATACCATGTACCTCTACTCTAATTCGCTTTGAAATTTGTATTTTAATACTGTACAATGAGACTTCAAATACAAGTTTATTCATGTTATTCATAGGAATAAGTGAAATAAATATGTATCCAGAACTAGATTTATCAAAAATACTTTCTCATCCCTATGCTTTAGGAGTATATACAATTGTTGGGCTGAAAGAAGTCCATTTGGTCCATTCCTTCCTCTGAATGAGCAGTTGTCAATGTTTTCCTTTCCCTCAATTATTTGCCTTGTTTTTATCTTAAAACAAACAAACAAAAATCTCTAGCTGCTTCTCTTTATGACTTTTGTTATTCATTTGGCAGTTAGTCAAATAAACTCCTTGCCAAATCATTTTGTTCTCATTTTGCCTTGGCTAACATTCAATGCCCTGTCTCTCATTTCTGCCGCTAGTTCAAATAGTTTTAGACCATTATTTATCTCTCCTCTGTGCAGAGCTTGGTGCACACCAGTGACATTCCCCCTTACTCTTTTCCCTTACAAAGATGACAGACCCAGTTTATTTAAAGTTTTTATTAGATCTTTCAGTCTCTTTATCTTTTGCTGAGCTCTGCTCCACCTTTTCTATTATGAGCTTTAGATAATAAAGACCAGACTGTGTTGCTCTTCCTTGTGTTCAGCGTACATTTCACCACGAGTGATCACACTGCAGTCAACAGAGATTGCTTATGGAGTAAGGTACTACTCAATTCAAGATTCACAATCTGCCTTGGAGTGATCAAGACTATACACAATATTCCAAGTTCAGAGAGGTAATTTCCTCTGCTTTCAAGTACATCTCTACTTGCGTGGCTTATAATGTTGTTATTTAGCTTTTGCTTCTGATTAATTTTATTTGAAAATAGATATTTTTAACCCACCCGTGGCATGCTGGTTTATATTTAGTCCCACTGATGACTCAGTCCCATATGTCGAGCTTCTTAATGTTACAAATGAAGCTAGACTTAGTGCTAATCTCATTTTAGTAACCACCTCAAGTCCCCTTACCTCCACACAACTGCAACAGCGAGTGGTGGTCCTGCTCCCATTGCAGTCAAATTTGAGACTTCATATAAATGCCATACAAAGAAGGACAGGTCTAGCAATTGTCTCTACAAGTGCCTTATCTTACTTTTTTTTAACATATGTTTTTTATTTACTCTTTTCCAATCAATTAGTGTCTCTGTTCATGAGATTATTAAAAATTGCAAAAGAGTTTCTCTGCCTCTTTTGATGTCTTCTATAACTCTAGGACAGGACCTGATAATATCAGCATTTTTAATGCAATTGAATTTCTTGGAACCCTGATTTCCTTCTGCATTTTTTATGTGCATATGACTGATATTGATATCCCTAATATGTTCTGATATTCATTACATTTTCTGCTGCAAGCAGGAATAAAATGCGTATGCCTTTTCCAAAGTCACACCTATTATTTTACAGTATGTCAGACAGAGCAGTTACAATTTTCTATACTTCCTTAATTTACTCCAAAACTTTATCAGAAGTAGGACAAACAACCGTACAGTTTTTGTCCATTCTCACCTCTCATATTTTTACACTTATGCAATTGCTTTTGTATTTTACAGTAAAATTTCTATGATTCTGTTGAGTTCCTTCTGTGTTTCAAATTAACTCTTAATTATTTGGCCACTTAGAACCACTTTATTTTATAATTATTACTAAACAGCATATATAGCCTTGGGGTTAAATGCTTTTATCTTAGACCACTCCTCATTCCAACCTGTTCTCCCTGTTTGTCCTGACAATTTTCTTCCATTTCACTCTGTGACCTTTCAAAAACATGAGTACAATCTCCCATCTGTACACCAACACAACCAAGCCCTATGTATTTTTCAAAGCTACACTGAGAAAGGCCCTCTTTCTTTTAAATACAGTAGAAGTAAATATTTGATTGTACTAATCAAAAAGATACTGCTCATTTTACTCCTTTCAAATCAAGCATATGTAAATAGCTGTGCATGTGAGTACACAAGGAAATAACAGTTCTGAGGAGTTCTCTCTTCTTTCTCCCCTTTTTGATTTTGTATTGGTTAGTCATGGATGCTTTATAGCATGGAGCAGCATAGCACACTTGGCCATTAGGGAATAAACAGATCACCAGAAGTACACATTTTGATGTGTATTTTGAAGGAACACATTCCAACTTTCTGCGTAAAAAGAGTGCATAGCAGTTTTTTTGGCTGGGACCCGTGGGGCACATGCAGTTCAGAAAGACTGACCTTGGCAGCATTTCCAAACAACCACCTCTTATACAATGTGCATAAATTGCTCTGCTAGCCCGCCCCAAGCACTCCCCGACTAGATCTCTTTCATCCTCCTCACCTTGCATGGCACCAGCTTTGAGTTTAGCTTTATTCACTCTGACCCTGCATGTCAGTGTATTTTTATTTTTTAAAAGTAATGTGTGTTAACTAACTTATCAGCCCAAACCTTAGGTTATTCTTTCTAGTGCACTGTGGTATATCAAATGCTGGTAACAACAAGGGCATGAAAACATATAATATCTTCCAATTAGATCTCAAAGGTTATTTTTTTAAAACACAAACGTTTTTAGAAAAAAAGTATCAGCTTCCATTGGTTATTATAACGGATGTACCCTTGTGTCCTTGTGCTGGGTCTTGCTGCATCCTTAAGTGAGAAGTCACATCAAAGTGTGATCCGTTACAGCCTAGTGAATAGTTTCTAATGGTTTCAGTGTCGTATAGATGCTCCAGGGCATATCCAGTTAATGTGTAAGCATGCTTATCAAAGTACTGTCTGTGGGAGTTGTAATAATTTGGAGAGGCTGCTGGGTGGTCCCCTGGGGTTTGATGAGGGGATATGTCTGAATGCAGGTAGTCTTTAGCTAGTACCAAGCTAGATTTCGATATTCTGTCAGAATTAGGGCTGCTTATCCTAGACAGTGTTGTGGGGCTGTTGTCATAGTCATTTTCATGTGGGCTCAAAATCTTCCCATCTCGTTGCTGGATGTGTTCACAGGGAGGAGTGTTGGCAACTGTTGGGACACGGCAGACATCCCCTGCCAACTGCTGCTGAGGGTAGTTTGAAAAACAAATAGTGTGCTTCTTCCCTGTGCCATTAATGGAGACCAGTGGATCAGGGGTCGTTTTCCGCAGCTGTAGTCTGTTTTCTTCCTCTTTAATCATTTGCTGGGTGGCTCTTATTAGAGTTTCAATTTTACTGGGCTCATGAGGACTGCTCTGATATTGCTCAGGACGATACCGGTCGCCTGATTCACTGGCAGAGCCAGGATCAGGCGAGCTAACAACACTGTCCTCATCCCAGTGTCCTCTCCCTAGGAAAGAGAGAAAAGGGACAAGCATTGAAGTTGAAGGAGGCAAAGAATCTTGAAGAAAAGTACTCTGAACCTAATATTACAGATAGAAAACCAAGACACAGGCAGGAGACTCTTAACAAAGTCGTCAAAAATTACCATGGCAAGACCCCTTGCTTTTCAGTGACAACCTCTAGTTTCCAGTACCTGTACATGGAACAAATAATACAGCTAGAAATATACAAAGAGCTCTAAGCACCTCAACATAAACATCCAGTGCCATCTGAGACACTCTAGGCTAACCAAGCATTTGCGTAGGCCCACCAGATATGGCACCAACTCTACAGGAACTCTGTGTCTTCTGGAGCAGCCAGAGGCCAGGCAGGGTACCCTAGGGCATGTCAAAGTGCCCTTGACACCTGTGTTTAAGACCTTGACCCCTCTCTACCTCTTTGCATCAACAAAATCTGAGTCAATTAAGACCATGGTAAAAACAAAAATCTCAAGGAATTACAACTGTACATGACTTCAGTGTGTCTTCTTAGCCCTTTCCAGGAGCTAAAATATACAGAAAAAAGTATTGTGGAATAGTTTGTGGCCCCATGGTGACTTTATGCAGGTTACAAAACAATGAATAAACACAAGTAATGAAACAGTCATTCTTCTTTAGAAGCATAAGAACCCATAGCTGTTAGACAGGGTTACTGGGAAAACATATCATATCCCAGTGCACAAATATTTGCGTTCTAAAACTTTTAGAAAGGGAAGACATGACTATTCTTACCTCTCTTCAAAAAATAAGGCCCATAGACATACCAGAGAAGGTGTTCAGCTTGCATGTAGCTGAAAGGACAGAATCAGACCTGTCAGTCCTCACCAGGAAGAAAGTGAATGACCCCCACACCTGAATAGCCAACTAAGGTCCCACTATAATAAAGAATTTGCTGAGATATATACCTGCAGGAGGGTATGTGATGGATTTGCACAAATTACTTAATGATGCCTTTGCCTCACAGCATGTACAAAGTCTTCTTTGGGGATGAGGCCTGTTGGGTTGGATGGCAGTGTTCCTCAAAGGAAATCCATTTTCAGACTAGCATGAGAGTAGTTGTCCCTGCTTTGTGTTGGGTCAAGAAATACAGATCTGTTTGGATGGCAGATCACTACCACTGCGTTGCAAAGTTCATGACAAAAACAGCAACGGGCTTTTATAATAAATATATCCTGCCATTTGTAGGTGGAAGTACCAAACTGCAGAGTATCTCACAAGCATAATTTTATCTTTCACATCCTCTTAAGGTCTGGGCCCAAAATGCCAGGGCCTGGAGCAGAAGGGAGCTCCAGCTGCGAAAACATGCAATATGTCAGGCACATCATGACACGCTGGGGAGATGGTCAGCCACATCTCTAAACCACGTGCTCAGTCTGTCTCACTGTACAAACCATACTTACAGTGCCCCAGACTTCCTGAGGGTGACCAGAAACCCATGGGCTCATATGCAACATCCAGGGCCTGCCATACAGGTCAGCTAATTGTCACTATTGTAAGGTGATTCTGAGCCAGAACTACCAGAAGATGCATCAAAAGCACAGAAAATGAAAAAGTTTTCTGACGAAAAAAACTGCTCTGATAGCAACGTTCCCATAGCATTGTCAAAAAGACTTTCAGTTGTGGAAGGCCAAGGTTTGAAACTGCCTAAGTCTAAATGAAAATGGCACATTTGCAAGGGAAGCTGAGATGTTCCTCTCCTCAACTGAGACCAACATGTCAGGTTTTACCCCCAAAGCTACATGCAGACTGAAGGCCCACTGAAACATGTAAAACTTGATTCAATAAAGAAAATAACTGCAGCACTTGGAATTACACCAAAACCAAGGAACAAACTAAAAACAAATTATATTATCCATTTGCATTTATTATCCTTGATAAAAGTATGGAACAACTATTTAATATTTTTGCATTTGTACCTCTGTAGGATATTTCTACATCACTATCTTTCTATACTCAGTAAGAATTATCAAGCATAAAACTTGCCAGCAAAATTATCATATTCTGCTCAATTCTCTTTTTTGGAGAAGAAAAAGCTAGAGAAACACAGGTATGACAGAAGTACAGAACAGACACAAGGAAGGAGGTGGGTTCTCATAGGAAAAGTGGAGAACAGCACTCATCAGCAAAATGTAGGCGTCCTTTTCTTTCCTCATTTTTCCTCTGACTGCATTTCCTAGAACTTGATATTTAATCATTGTTCTAATCTCAACATAATTTTCCTTAGATTGGAACAAAATAGTACAGGGGGGGGTTTATTTCCAAAGCCTTATTTTGCAAGTCAACTGAGTAGTACTAATGTAATTAGCTAATATGAGTTCTTCAGACAAAACCTATGTTTTGACAGATTATGTTAGTAGAAAAGCATTTTTTTAATGCTGCATCTGTCCTTACAACCTTGAACTCTGATTTTTGAGTCACTTGCAATCTTCCAACTCTCAGCCTACCATTTAAACTGAAGGATCTTTGGATTTTTGCAAACCCAAGATCAGCCTTTCACTGTGAATTTTTTATCAGCTTCAGTCTCTGAAGATTCACTAATCCACTGAGGTTGCAACCTGCCTGACATCAAGCAAGGGTTCAGGCTTGGTGGTGAAAGGATAGATAGACTCAAATCAACTAAAAAATATGGCTAGGGATAAATTTCTGAAATTAAAAGTAAATGTTTAAATGTTTAAAGTAAAAAATTTTAAAATTGGTTTGCTAATTTTAAATAAAACTAAACAGCAAAACTTACAGAATCTAGTAATAACCAGTGCAGAGAAAGAAGTCATTTGGAGAACAATTTCTCCAAAGACTTTAAAGGATTTTTAATATCTAACTTGGGTTTAGTTCTAACTAATTTTGTGCTAAATATATTCTATCCAAAGTAATTTAATATTAAGTCAAATAAATAACACATTTGTATCAAGTGTATAAATTTGTTCATATTTTTAAGATCATCTTTAAGATCTCACCAGTCAGATATCCCCACTTCAATTTCACCAACTGAAAAATACACAAGAAATTATATTTTGCTGCATATAAGCCAGACTGTCAAACTCAATTGAACTGCAAGCATTCCTCATCTCCATAGACATGATCTCTGAGACAAGGACCTGCATCAAGAGTCTCATTTTCTGTCTCTCCCATAAACAGCTGCATGTTTATGTTATGTTGCTTTATCTGAGATGGTGCCACTTCTGCAAATCCTTGTTATCTCTTACCATGAATCCTGTGCACTGAAGTTATGTGGGGCATACTGTTTTCATACGCTTCTCTGCTTTCAGGGGATGACTTAGTCAGGGGTAATGCTGAACGAGAACCCCACCAGCTCTCCCTTCCCGGCTGCGGCGTGCCAAGGAAATACCGGCCAGCTTCACATCTGCCTCCTTCACAGGCCTGAGTATGGAAATGTCTGTCATCAGCCAGCCTGGAGTGATCGAGTGTAAAACCATAGCAGAGAGCACTGCGGTCTGAGTACTGTCTGTAGGCACAGGAGACATCATGGTGCTGGGAGCTCGGTCTGTCCACAGGCTCCAGCAGTTGGGGAGAAGCTGTATCAGTCAGGGGGCTCCCGCCCCACTGGCTCTCGTGGTCAGACTCAGATCTCTCAGTGTGAAATCCAGAATACTGCAAAACAGGAGAAGAAGCAGGGAAATTACTATGCCTGGGTGAAATCTGCAACTAACTGTACTGAAAAGACAGAGTATGCATGTGATAGGGTGTTTTTTGTGAGCGTGCCCACACGTCTGCACCTTCTGATTGGACTCCAAGTCCTTTCCTGTACAACACTGTAATGAGCTCACAGATGACAGGACAGGCCTCATGAAAGTCTAAAACATTCCATGTTGATCCTTAATAGCCATCTCCTTTATGATGTGTAATATTAGGCTCAGCAACATCAATGTCACAATTCAATATTTTTTTAATAACTCCAGGTTTTTCTTATTGCTTTGAAAGCGAGTGCTTATGTGCAGCAATGGTGCTACAATGCTCCTTGGCAAAATGCTTTAAAAAGGGACTCAAATAACACTGCTCCTGGAGCATTCTCACATGTCAAATTGAAACTGAATGTATTTCAAGTTCTTTTTCTAAGGGTTCCCTCTCTTTTCCTCATATTTTGTTTGTTGTTGGACTTTTTTTTCTTACCTGGAGTCGTATCTTGGAACTTCTTTCCTCCTATCGGTAGGGAAAATAAAGCCTCCTGTAGATCCTGGGACTATTGACTCTACTACAGAGTAAAGCTCCAAAGTGATGAGAGATTGTTAGGAAGCTAAAAATCACAGCTCCCTTGCAATGCAGGAACAAGAAAAATCCAGAAACTATTTGCCAGAAAGGTGACTGCTAGCCAAAGCGGGCAGAGTGGGCATTTGGCACCCTTACTTAAGCAGAGCCCTCCCCACACAGAAGAAGCAACTAGTAGGCAGTTGGAAAGGTAGACAGAATAGGAGAATGAACACTTTTTTAGAGAGAAGTAAGGGTTAAGTTAAATGTCACAAATTTCTAGATATTTATAATGAATGTTTCAAACTTTTAGATACTTTCTGGGGAAAAAAAAAAAAAAAAAAAAAAAGAATGCTTATTAAACCTCCTAGGATTTAGCTGTCTCATTTTTAAATCTTTTTATTTATTGGAACTGTCTAACTCCATGGAACATCTTTAAATCAATTTCACCCATGATTATGGATTGGGATGAGACCAAAGCTGTACATGCTCACCTCTTCAGTACTGCACATTCGTGTCACAAATCAATATATTACAACATGAGACCTTGGAATTCTCTCATTCCATCACTCACCTTCCAGATGCCCATTCTGCCTTTTCTTTAATAGGCATTAGGCCTCTCTCCTGAAAACATAAGCTTACCTTCCTTTTCATTAGACTGAGTTGCTATGAAACTCCTCATTATCAGCCAGGATCAAGGTTTTATGCACTTAGCGATCGAAACTACTGACCAGATGTTTGACTTACAGAAACTTAAACCATCTGTGCAACATCGGTAGTGGAACTACTTCATTTTTGGCATTTAATTGGGTATTTCTTCAGTATTCCAGTTCATATTTGTGAATACTGTTTGTTAACACAATAGGTTATTTAAAGGAAAGAAAGGGTCACTGTAAAGGAAAGAAAGGGTCATGGCTTTGAAGAGCTCAATTATATTTTGTTATTAGTTGTCAGAAGAATACCCGTAGGCAAAAAGCTTACCAGGAGATATGGAGGAGGCCAACAAGTTAGTACCACTATATTCCTTGCAAGTTTTAGAGATGAAAGGATAAATCTGATTTTGAATGGAGCTAAGATAGTTACAGAGCCACAAAAGAGTTATTTTAAATGCCAGTAACTTGGCATACATTAACTAAGAACTTTATTCAACCATCACAGTGTTATGTGACCAACTGGAACATCTAACACTTCTATTATCCTTTCAGATCTAATGTCTTCAAACTGCTTAGTCACAAGGATATCTTCATAAATACTGACCCAATTATTGTAAACTTTTTGACAAAAATATATAGACAAAATTAAGTTTTTTGATAAAAAATATAAATTACTAAAAAAAAATTAACTATTAAATTTTAGTTAAAATGGAAATTCACAAAAGGAAAACTACTTTTGTACCTGTTCTTAATTTTAGAATTATTTTAGCACTCATAAAAGTAAGTATAAAAAAGTTAAAAGTTCATTTATATTCTTATTAAATACAAAACAGATACAATGTATTTCTTGAATGAGGGGGACAAGGAAAATCCATTTCTAATAATATTATAATGAAATTTCTTTTTTTGCACAGTTTATGATGATATTAAATGCCATAGATTCTTTCAAACCAAAAATCTGTCAAACTGAAAATTCTTAATTTCATTTAGCTCTAATAGGTATTCTTCTACTAGTTCTCTGTTTCTAAGGACACATCAGGGTTCAACTTAGCTTCTTCTGAAGGAAATTTCTTCATTGAACTGAAAACTTGAGCTTTTTTTTTTTATCTAACCAAAAGGATTCAATTGCATAGGTCTTTGTGCACCCTTCTTAAAGAAAGGGAAAACTTTTCAAAGGGTACATGTTCAGTATATCAGAAATGCACCATGTAATGTCATATAACCATGTAGTCAAGACCAACAATACTTCATGCATATTCTTTGTACTTGATGTAAATGATTATTATTTAAGATCTGACCTGTAGCAGCTGCTGGGCCAGGGACAGAATTAAACTAACACAATGAATTGCTTGTGGCCCACATTGTCTACCAAGGTTTGATATGACTGCTTATTCTTAAGGTACAACATAAGCTGACATAGGCCAAAAATATGTCTAACTCCCTTTAAAGCTAATCACATCTCTCTTTGGCATCGTCAGGCTGCCTCTACTGCTGCAGTCCTCCTACCACTGCGTCTTCTGGGAGTCTGATGTTGACAGGTGGAGACTCCAAATACAGGCATGCGTGACATGTTGACAGGGGCAGAAATGAAAGGATGATCAAAGATACTGCTTTGCTGAAATGGGAGGGGAAACACTATCTCTCAAGTCAGAATTAGGCTTCCATATGTCAAGTGATGAAAGACCATAGAAAATGGAATCAGAGTTAATGAAAACTATGGCCAATTAAAATTAGTGAAAATATATCTATTTTTTTAATCCTAGTCCTGCCTCACCGGAAATATTTTCCTTTCTGTCAGTTTTTGCCTTCTGACTCCTATCAGGCAGAATTTATTATTTTTGGTTTTTTGACAAAGTTTAGCCAGCAGACAGAAGTTAAACATGATAAAAAACTTCAGACAGGCAACATCTGAAATCACTTCAGATTATTTCTGAATTGTCTTCTGGCATAAAAAACAACAACAATAAATAAATTAAATGATCCTCCAGCTGGTTTATGAAACTGAATTGCCACCTCTGGATACTGGAAATGTCTTCCAGACTGCTAATCCAGTGTACCATCCCAGTGAGAGCACACCAGTGGGATTAGCACTGACACAGAAAGAGGTTATAGGCCATCACTGATGCTCTTTCACTTCAAAAAAACCCTCAGGTTTTTATCATTATAAACATTAAATATAGTGAAACTCTCTCAGAGTTCTTTTTTCCATGAAAAACTTTCACTACATCAGCATTAGCAGCTTTCTTCTTGATTTGTGTCTTAACCATGAAAAAAAAAACATCACAGATGCGGGCTGCATTGTACTAAGAACATATGCATGCTTTTAAATCACTTTTATCTTACTTTTTACTAATGTAATCCTGAAATGTAAAATATGTTCTTTTTGCATTCACTATTATAGGCAGAACAGATGGTGAAAGGCTTAGATTAAAGTAATATGGCATGTCCATTAAAATAACCCCCATTGCTGGTGACTCTTCACTAGATCAGGAGTTATGTTTATTATCAAAAGAGGGGTTTGCTTTGCTTTTGAATACACTAGAAGTTGCCAAAGGTTTAGGCTACAGGAAAGATTTTTTTTTTTTTTTTAAATAAAAGGAAAAAAAAAGACTGACTAGAATTCAGCCTGATGCTGTTAGCTTTACCCCTTTGGGTGATATGCCCAAATAGAGGCGCATTGCAGAATTAATCCAGATTATCCATTTAAAGGAGCTATAAAATCAGTTTAACTCTAAAATCAGGTGTACCAATATACACCTACTAGAGAAGGCTCTTCCAAAAACTCGTGCATGCTATAACACACATCAAAGCCTCCATCCAACACACATCCTCTTGGGCACATCCTTACTTGTACGTATGCATTCATTTTATGCGTATACATATATATTTATTTATATTTATTTATATATATATAAATAAACTTTATCCAAGAACTAAGATGAGATATGATGCAACAAATTCTTACCCAGATCTGACCATAATCTTTCCATTAGAGGCAGACAACAGACAATTTTAAATATTTTCTTTAAACAATCATCATTAATGGGAAATTAAACCCCAAAGCAGTTGTTTAAATGATCACAATTAAAATGTTTTTCCAACCTTGTCGCTATGTACTCTGTACAGAATAAATGAGGTCCAGGGCTAGCTTTTGGGAACACAAAATAAATTAGGTCCAGGGCTAGATTTTGGGACTCTCTCACAATGATTATTATTATTATAGAGAAAGACTCCAGGCATCTTTTAAATCAACTCAAAATTTCCTTTTTCTGTAAATCTCTATCAAGTCTTAATCTCTCCTGTTTTTTTGTCTCCTCTTTCAGCTTTCCACCTCAATGGTAGACCAGGACTAGAAAAGCACTGTTCAACATGTTTGAGCAAGTCCTGGAATCTTGAATTTTGAGTTGCTCTCTTCTCTGCTTGTTCTTCCCCTGCCTAGGACTGTTTTCGTAGAACCCACTAGTCCATTATACTAATGTCACTCAGTGTTAATAAGATGCTGAGCAATGCCTCCAATTTAATGAACTCAGTGTCTTAAAGAGTCTACAAATGACATATTACACTATGTGTGCTTTTGCATAAGGTTTGAGGAGAAAAATATTAACACTGTTTTCAGTGACCAAAACATCCACCTTTCACCCTAATATTAAATATTCAGCTGAAATTTATTATCACAGTTTTCTTACAGTTCACATTTCATATAGTTATCCTAGGGGCACAGAGGTGGCAAGGGAGAGGATTCTCAGTCATCATGTAGTAAAATATGGTTCCCTTTTCTCTTCAAGAATGAAGAAAAGCAAATGGTTAGGGGAAAAGAAAAAAAAAAAAAGGAAAGAATGTGCATTTAAAATCTCCTAGGTGCCCTTAACTTTAAGAAATGCTTGGCCCACTGCCATTATTTTACTAATAAACTTCCTGCTTCCTTCCTCCACCAAAACCCAGGCTCCTGTATAAGCCAAAACCCATGCCCCACTTTTCAGACATGGCTTTTGAGTCACACTAATTCTCTGCAATTGACTGGTAAATTACATGGGCTGGAGACTGAGGGATGCAGGCCATACCACCTGCTGCATGTTCTTCACAACAGCTTTTCTTAGTCTTTCAACAGTTTATTCAGTGGTGGAGAAGGATGAGAGGGATGCAAAGCCAAGCTGCCAGCATTGCTTGTGGTGATGTGATACAATGAACGGTATGACCATTTTTCAAGATATTGGCAACTAGCATGGCTACTTCTTTTTGAATGATGAAATCTGTGAGTTTACTACCAGGCAGCTGGTAATGAGGATGCAAAATGAAACTGGAGACTAAACATTCTGAGCTTTCAGACCACAATCCCTGATAAACCAACAGTCTCAACGCTACACTGCTAGTTCAGGATTTTTTTCTGGTGGCAGAGAGAATAAAGAGGTACTGATGGAAGTCACACTTTCAGAAAGCAAATTGATGTGGTAGGATAACAGGTTTCCAGTTGGGATTGTCCTGCTAGCAAATGAGGACTTCTGGAAGGACTGTGTAAGGGGAGATAAAGGGTAATTTCAGTAAATCAAAGATAGTAATCTCAAAAATCCAATTTAGAATTAATTGTAGGTATCTTTCCTGATTCTTTAAAGCAGTTTTATTACAATCATTTGCTGTAGTGCATTCAAGAGAAAGATTCTTCTTTAACAACCCACAGAAATGTGTGTGAACAAATGATTAAGCAACAAGAGCCATAACAATCTCTGGAAAAAATGAGATTCTTAAAATTAAGAATCTGAGTTCATATCTAGGCGCCCGGTTAAATACTTCCTGTACCAAAAGCAGATGTAATTTAACTGAATTTCTTACCCTTGGTACTTTTGAGGGGAAAAAGAAAGAAAACATGGAAGTGATGTAGATGCTTGGGCTCACATTTTACACTCCTAAAGGTCAGTTTATAACTGCAGAGAAACTGTAGTCATTGAGGTTATTACCAGCTAAATATTGAATTGGACTCTAAAAATACATAGCTCTTCAATGTTACATCATGAATGCATACATTTATATCCACTGTGTGGTGGTACAAGGGCAGCAAGACTTGCATCATTATTTAGTAAACATAATAGTTATTTTGACAAACAGCTTTATTTGAGCTAAAGGGTCGACAACATAAGCATAGAAGGGCTATGGCACTGTCTGCAGAAATCAGTTGCATAAATGTATTAGGAAAGCTCCAGTTCAGAGACCAAATCAAGTCTGGTCCGTTCTTCAAGCAGGGACATGTTCCTTACACATTAAGCTTGAAAATGAAATCTTGGAAATTAAAGTCTACCGATGCCAATGGCCACCTCCTAGCGCTTTCTCCCTTTCGAAGATTTATATGTAGAAAAGCAGTCTTGTTCAAGTTCAGCAAATTAGCTTGTTGCTTTCCCTCCTCAAAACTCACTCCTCCTGACTATACTCTCAGTATTAAACTGCTGTCAGACATCTGGCAGCTTTCTAGGTATGTTGGAATTATTAAAGAGCAAGTAAGAAAAAGCAGGCTTTCTCAAATGGCAAAACTCACAATCCTCTGAAATCGCATATTTCAAAAGCAACATTTTCACTTGTCCTTCTATCCACTCCTCGTTAACTCTGAGCCTTATGTTGTTGTTGATGATGATGATGATGTATTATGCATGCTAAAACACAAATGTTTCCAGCTTTTTAGAAATAGTTTAAAGAAACATATTCCTGTCTCAAGATCTTATAACCTGTTGCCCTTTATTCCTTTTGAGTAACATGTTCTTTGACCCATTCTAATTACTTGGGTAAAATAGCAGTCAAAATCAAGATATTAAAAAAGTTTTCATTTTCAAAGAAAACTACCTGTGGGTATGGTGATGTCCTTGATTTTGACTTTGTGCTCGAGAGGCGAGATTTGCTTCCTTTTCTGTTGTCCGTTATGGTCGGAGTTGAATTTGTGTATGAGAATGCTGGCTTGGTAGCAGTGACCTGATCCAGGGAGAGCTGTAGTCCTTTATATTCAGTATCCCTATATAAAAGGCAAAAGTGAAAAACAAACTTACTTCATATCTTAATGGGAAACAGTCCTTCCTTCATTGTGGGGGGTTGGAAATGAAAGATATTTTTAAGGAAAATGAATAAAACCATCCAGGGCAAGCCAGAAAACCCCCTAATGCATTTAAGTAGTATCGCTTACTAAAACACAGCACTATTTTTACACTGAAAAGATGATTGCTTTTTGCATCCAACTGTTATCATCCTGATCTACTTTCTTCAGTAATAAAAAACAACAGGATGGGAATTTCTGGGATTTGTATTACAATTCTGCATTGGTCACATTGCTAAACAGTAAATAGGGTACATTTTCCTCAAAACTCTTTTAACTGTACAATTACAAACTTACCACGTGTGTATATGTGTGTGTGTTCATGCATGTCTCGGGGTGCACATAACAACCTACATAGATGACTACATAAATTGAACAAATTAATGTTTAATGGAAAACACTTCATCTTTAAGGTTATATTTTTCACTGTTCACAATGTTTTAGGCAATTGATGCAAATTTTTTGAATTTTTCTTCTTCTAGGAGTCCTGTGAGTGTTTATTCCTCTGTTTGAAGCTTCTTATACTGAAAGAGTTTACCAGTCAAAGAAAACAGCTAAATAAGTAAAAAGCTTGTGATTTAAATGGCCTCTCCCCAACTCACAAAATACTAGAGATTTTCTATGGAGAGCTAGATATAATGGCAGCTTGTGAAGTTCGGTACTAGTTTCTTCAAACTTTCTATTGAATACATAAACCTAAGGAAAACTGGCATTATTCACAATGTCTTACTAAGCATAACAAGGGCATATGCATTGGACTGCACCCCTCTGCACACATCTGTATGTCTGTTCATACCCAGGGGAGTAAGAAATGAGCTCTCCAGCTTTCATGTAGTCATACGGAACCTATTCTGACAATGATTTATTAAAAGACAACAAAGCAAGAGTTTTTCCCTGACCTACCTACCTGGAGAAAAAAAGAGGAAGGATTCATGGTTTTTCTCTTCCTTTGTGTTGGTGAGCAGGGAAGTAGAAGAGCAAGGGAAGAATAATGGTCCTCTTATGCAGTCAAGGAAGCAAAATAGCCTTTCACACATTACCCAACACTCAATCTAAACCTAAAGACTCATCCTTAATGAATGACATTAATAATAAATTGTTCACCCAGCTTTAGCAACAATATTTTGCTCTATAATCACACATATATTGATGTAAGCTGTGACAGTCTAACATTTTTAGAAAGAAACTGGACCACAACCTGTGCATATCACAGCTTAGTACACTGAAATGCTTTCAGTCAAAAGTCAGGGGCGGAAGGATAAACTTGATAAATCACTGAAATAAATGAAATCTAGGATCATAGAATCATTTTGGTTGGAAAAGACCTCTAAGATCATCAAGTCCAACCATAAACCTAACACTGTCATGTCTGCTGAGAACACCAAGCTGTGTGGTTCAGTCGACATGCTGGAGGGATGGGATGCCATCCAGAGGTGGGCCTGTGTAACCCACATGAAGTTCAACAATGGCAAGGTCCTGTACCTGGCTTGGGGCTATCCCAAGCACAAATACAGGCTTGGTGGAGAATGGCTTGAGAGCAGCCCTGAGCAGAAGGACTTGGGTGTACTAGTGGATGAGAAGCTCAACATGAGCCGGCAATGTGTGCTTGCATCCAAGAAGGCCAACCGTATCCTGGGCTACATCAAGAGAAGCATGATTCTATGACATGCATCTCCATAACTGAGTCTTACCAAATTATCTTTATGTTATATCACAGAATCACAGAATGTCAGGGATTGGAAGGGACCTCAAAAGATCATCTAGTCCAATCCCCCTGCTGGAGCAGGAACCTAAATGAGATCACATAGAAAAGCGTCCAGGTGGGTTTTGAATGTCTCCAGAGAAGGAGATTCCACAACCTCCCTGGGCAGCCTGTTCCAGTGCTCTGTTACCCTCACTGTAAAGAAGTTTCTTCTTTATAAAAGAAGAATATATAAAACATCAGAAACAAAGGATGTCAATTAATCTTCATACTTAACTACTACAGCAGCATGGGATATTATCAATAGTCCTGAAAAAACTATCAGTCTCATCCTGATATACACATTTCCCCTGCCAATTTGATTATAAGTAAAGGAAGGGTCCTCTGGTCTCAGTGTCAGAAAGTGTTACATCCAGAAATGAAAATGCATCAAAACTAAGTAAATAAGACATTCACAGCCTATGGGATATGAGGAGGTTCTGTTTTGGTTTTGAACCTACAAACTCTTTTGCCTCCTTTTTTGCTGGAGAACCCATAGCTCTGCACTCCTGCCATTGTCTGCCCATCTCTGGTGTATGCCATCCTGTAACAGTCTGCTGCTTTCTCTTGTCAGTGGAAGAGTTTTTAAAAATTGGAAGAAATACCACTTTAGTGTTCAGACCCCAGACTGTCACTCCAACACTACTTGCCTGCTGTTACAAGCTGAGTAAAGACAAAGTGTTCAAATCATGGAGGCTACACTGTACAATGCTTCTAGGCCACGATAATCTGAAAAAACACAGGCAAATCAGGCTGCCCAAAGCCTCCCGTGCCATTATGTGTTACTCTTCTAAGTCCTTGATATCACTACGGTGAGGAGTCACCCTCACAGACTACCACACATTGGAGTAAACACCACAAGCAGCTGTATCTGCAACCAATTGCTTAGATGGTTACATCATTAAACAAAAGATAAGAAGAAAACTATCTGAAGTTCTTGCTGCAGAATGCAAAGTTTCTCCCTAGAAAAAGAATACATCTGCACTGTCCTTGCAGATGAAACACTTGGACAATTTTTGCATCACAGGCATGATTCAGTACCATCTCAGTCCTGTCCTAGCTACCCCTCAGAAGAGCCAAGACAGATACCAGAACACCACTAGTAACAGGCCAAGATAAATGCCAGAAGTTTTGGGGTTGTTTTTTTTTTTTTTTTTTTTTCAAAAAGAAAAAGCAAAGAAAATATGGAGGAAGGGTCCTGTGGCCTCAATGTCGGATGCAGAAGATGTTCCACCAAGAATGAAAACATTTGAGTATACCCATATGCACTGTGAGGCCAAAGGCCTAGAGGAACAAGGTCTGACAGTGATACACAAAGTACAGGTGGAAATTCTGACAACTTCCTGGAGAAATTTATAAAACTTCCGTCAACCATGAAACTGCAATCTCTGGATTCCTCTTCTCAGACACCTGAATCCTCTACAACACAGTCCTAGCATCTCATGTTCTACATGTAATTCAAAAAAAGGTGGTGGATGCGAGCCTCTTCCTCCAAAGTCCTCACCTTCAGCATCCCACAGGGATTCTTATAATCTACATTTATCTACATGAGACTGCTGAGAGAGAGAGTGATATGGCATGTGTTCAATTGCTAACAGTATGTTGCTGACAATCTACTATTTATCTCATTTTCTGATGCAACTATCATCACTATAAAACATCAGAATAACTACAGGAAATTAGCTCTCAAATGAAGAACAGATGGATCAAACTGAATCCAGACAAGACCAAAGTGATGCATCTTTGCAAATGGAAACACACTGAAGACCTCCACCTTTTCATGATGTGAAACATCCATTCTTTCCACAGTTGGATGGGCATTCTAGGTCCTCTTTGACTCCTCAAAAAACGTAGATGCATATGCTTTTGGTAGCGTATGCTTCCAAAAATGTATTATTTCTCTTCTATCTTATCCCTCCCTCTTATATGAGAAACTGGCCAGTATGGTCAATGTATTAGGCACCTACAGACTGGATTTTCACTGTAGGTTAAAAGAAATCAGAAGACAAAGCAGAAAATCATTTTGCTACAATATGCTTCTTCCCATTTTCTTCCCAGACCTAACTCCCAGAAGCATTTTCACTCTGTACCATGTCTCAGGCTCTTCCAATGGTCATTATAAAGCTTGAGTCTAGATTTGAAAGCACTTATCAATTGATGTACTAGAGCTAGCATTATGAAAAAACAAGGATCAATGGCTGTACCTACTGCACTTTTCTGCAATAAAGCATCTGAAAGTTGAGCATAGAGTATTCTTTACTAAAATGATCTAGATATTAGCAAGCTGTATAGATGAAAGACAAAGGCTGAAGCAGAAAAGCATTTGGAGGAGGAAGCAAATCTGCACGTGACTTGGATGCCAACTGGATCTGCAACACTTGTGTGAAGAGTTCTCACAATTCAGCTTCAGAAGACACTTTCTGCCTACTATCATTGCCAAAATGAAACATGGTGACAACAGTCTATCTAATGAAAATTTGAGGAAGAGATAAAGGCTGATTAACAGATAGGCCCCAAAAAAAAGAACAGTAAGGGAGTATCAGAGCACCACAAAAACCCGAATTCTTGGCAAACAACAGACCTTGCACAAATATGGCAACTGAGAGTGTGGATAGAGCTGATAGAAACTGAAAAAATTAGAGTTTTTCTATATGGCCTTGTTGAAGGGAAAAAAAAATATTAACAAAGGGTGAGTCAGCATTTCTAGAAATAATGTTGGGAAGACTGGAATTAGTGACAGAGGCCCAGTGGGCAAAGTATGGCCCAAGATAAACTAAAACTGTACAGACAATCCGGGCTTTTTTGTAGTTGTGTTTCTTGGAGTAATAAGGAATACTGTCATCAAAATCTAAAAACTAAAGTAAGAATAACCATTAACATTAGAGAGCTAAGGACACAAATAATTTTGAAGATACGAAGATTCCCTGCTTAAAGACAGTGTTGGGTATGGAACAGAAGAGAACTTAAGCCCTCAAAAATGCTTTCAAATAGCAAGAGCAGCTAAACTGTGTATCCAGGGGAAGGAGTGAAATAACGACAACTATTAGTGAAGAATGAATATACAGATTCAACCAAAAGAACTTAATAAGGCGGACAATCAGACTCAAGACTAGAGATCTTATGTATATATATATATCATATATATACATATATATATGATCATAAGCAGCATAACCTTCAAAACAAGAAGAAAACCTTTAAAAAAGAAGAAAAAAATATCAGACCATGGAAAATACTGAAAAAGCCATAAGGAAAAGCACCTTTTTATGTTAATGCCACAACATGCCAGAAAGGAAGAATAAGCTGTACGTGCAGTGACTGAGTATACACAGGTAACCAACAGAGACACTGGTATTTACAGTGTATTTTGTTGCATCAAAAGACACTAAATATAGACACTTTAAAGAAGATTCACAGAAGTTCAATTTTCATATTATTTTCAATTATAACATCGGATTAGAAATGCATTTAATTTCATTCTCTCCAGCAGCAATGAAAATATCAATATATAACTGGAAACAGATCTTACCCTTATTCTCAGGTAGCTCTCAATTGATAGTCTAGAACAATGGGCAATGATTATACTGTCAGTGGAAATCACAGCAAATAAAGAATAAAAAGGCATCAGGTGACCACCTAGTCCTGACAAACACTGGATAACCTACACCCATATCATTTCTTATGCATATGAAAGTAATTAATGAAGTACAAGCTGAAAGTAAAAGCATGAGATCACCTTAATGCAGCAGGTTCCTACATCACGGATACAACTATTCACATGACTGAAGCAAAGTGCAAAGCACTGTTCATGCAAAAGAGAACAAGGTGTAATTTTAATTGGTTGCGGTATTATTTCTATTGAACACATAATATATGTTTATAATTTCCTCTAGTTTTACGTGAAAAAATCTATCAAAAGGAACATATGGACTCCGCATTTATTTTAGTTAAAAATCAGAAAAAATACATTTGCCTAATTTTCTGTCAGTCTAACAGAACACACAATAGACATCATGAGTTTAAACTGAAGGTGTTAATGTCATTAATGTTTGGTCTATTTTGCTGAGTTGTTGCAATTCAGTTAAAACCAGCCATGAAGGTGGTAAAAGTCTGGCACTTCCTCATGCATGTCTGACCACAATACTGTAATATATCATTCTTCTTCTTTTAAACAATGCCTGCAACTTTTAACATTTCCACACTCCAGCTCATGAAATGCTAACACAGTACCATTCAGCAGATGAGTGAAAAGAGAACAGATTCTGGCTGTTTGTCATCTTCATGGCTTTCTAAGTCAGCAGATGGTACAACAAAACAGATAATTTCCTCATCTGCTATGTCCTCTGTTCATGTACAATGTGTCTCAGAAATGTTTACAAAGGCAGCAGTCTGCTCACGAGACTTGTCGGAAGAAGTGTATGCAATCCCATCAGCATCTTTCAGAACCAGTCAAAATAAAGAGGTTTCACTTAGCTCATAAAGGAAGCCAAATTTCAGGACAAAGTTGGAAAAAACTGATGAACCTCACTGCTTGTTGTGAAACTACATTGACATTCAGTTGTGTGACCTCTAAGATACTCCCTGCCTCATTTTTTTCATCAGTAATTGGGATGATGTTAGTAGTCCTCCTTTGTAAAACTCAAGTGAAAAGTCCTGTATAGGCCTGACCTGTTTTTTCATCAGTAATTGGGATGAGGTTAGTAGTCCTCCTTTGTAAAACTCCTCAAGTGAAAAGTCCTGTATAGGCCTGACCTACTGCTCAACAAAGTAATTGGAAAGACTCTCTAGAAAACTTTTAAGTGGTTGCTTATCATGAGTACACTCAACGGTTAAGCAATGGATCTGCTTGGAGAAGTATGAGATCTGTATATTGGATCCCTTCATTAAGTTCCAGGCACCCATTTATCTCCATAAATAGCATAAGCAACGGTAGCTGTTTACATCTTGTTGAGTCAAAGTTTATAGCTTCTCCAGCCATGAGATTCACATACATGATATCATGTTTCTGTATTTGCTTTTAAAGACAGAGCAAGCCAAATGAGGAAGTTTAATTAAATGATTTGACACATTCAGGAAAACTGAAGCACAAAGTTTCCTGTACAGATCATTTAACACAAATGCCTGAGGACGTCCTCTAGACAACTACTGTTAGAGAAACTTTATGTATTCCCCAATTGATTTCTCATCTGAGAATGCAGTCATTAAGCTGTCAGTTGGAGTTAGATAAAACATCTTGGCCTCTAGATAATCGTGGTGTGGCAGAGTTTTCAGCTGCCTGAAGGTACAGTTTGTCATTCCCAACTACATGCCTAGCCACCTTGGGCTCCAAAAGAAGTTCTTTGTACGCTGTGTTTGCCTTTATTTATTGGATTTGCTAAATGAAAATATACACCAGGGATTTATTATTGTATGTGAATAAAATTTTTAAGATATCCTAGTCTAATTATGTATACATATAATTACAATTTTTAGTTACAGATAGCACTAAAAAAATGCTTTAAATAAAAAGAATATGATGATCTGAGTTTAATTCTGTTACGTTTATTTATACTAGTGATGCTTTCTTTCAAATGCAAGGTGCTTAGGAGCACCACTGGCTAAAAGTCATGTTTAATCTTACCAAGTTAAAAGGAGAAATATAATTGATAGGAGTTCATAAACATTGTATATGTCAGAATCTGCCTGATAATGAAAAATCTGGATAGATTTTTTTTTTTTTGGATGGCCACCAAATATTTGGGAATACTTTATTTGAAGGCATGTAACCTTTAAAAATTCCATGACTCACAACTGTACTGTCAGCCTTTATTAAATTATTGTGGTGACTTCTTTGTAATCATTTCAGGTTTTCCATTAATCTAAATTCACCTGCACATTCAAAATAATATTTCTGAATAAATCAAAGACCTGTTAAATGAGACTTTTAAAAGTCTGGTTTTTTTCAACTACTCTCTTTCAACCACTCCATAAAAACCAATCTCACCTCAATGCATTGGCAAGTGCATGCGCACAGCACCCCTTTAGGAATTAATGTCACACAAATATAAGTTCTCACATGTCCCTGTAAGACGGTTTCTGTTTCACAAAAAGCCAGACTGAGAACAGCACAACAGGCTACTGTTACAAAGGGTAGATTTTCCCACCTCAGACTTCTTAATATTTTTTTGTGTTAAAAAATATACCTTGAATACCATTGATACATTTAAGACACCAATGCAGTAGCCAAGTGATCTGGATTCAATTCTCAACCCTCCCACAGACTACTGGTGTCACACTGGACAAATCATGTTTCATGGGGTTTTAGCAAGCACTTGGCACTTGTCTGAGCTTACCCTTAAGGCAGCCAATGGGATTTTTAGTTTGGGTAGGGTCAAATTTAGCCCAGCCCTGATCACTTCTGAGAATCCCTACCTGAACTTTGCTGAATATTAGCTCTGAAAGGGAGGATAACAGTATGTTCTTGTAGAAACACTTACTTGGTGACATATCTTTGTCTGTCTTACCTGTTAAGCTTTTTGTTGGAAAGAACAATCTCCTACTATCAATGCATATGATATCTAACGTTACTAAGCTAAATCTCAGCTGCAGTCCCTAACTGTATGTCTTCCACAGATAACAAGAAAAATATTTCACAAGACCAGTACTCATGTCACTATTGATGAAAAGCATGTTTTTTATTATTTCAGAATCTCCATGTATTCAACGCAAATGTTTTAACTATGTCTTATGTGATTTATCCTTGATTAAACCTCTTCAAGATAGTTAATCATTAATGATTTCTTTACAGTTGCTGTGCAAACAGTTCATTCATGCCTGTGACATATCAAATTTCACAGACATGTTCTTTAATTGGATTCATTTATTTCTAATCTGCTTAAGCCCTCACTACTGCAATGCTTGACTAAATATACATTAAACCCACTTATTTAAACTGCTAAAATAAATTTGACATGTATTCCATGAATAAAAATACTTGATTGAATACATGTTATACCATTGTTATTGTGTACCTAACAGAGCAGAAATTATTGTAATTAGCACACTAGGTAGCTATATGATATGCTTTGTCAAAAAAGATTTGTGAGGTTGCTGATGATTTTTTCACAGAGATTATAAATTAACAGGTTTCTAAATCCTGGGGGGCAGAGAGCGAATGAGCGGTTGCGTTCGGTTGCTAGCCAAGTGAAACCACCATATAGAGAAAAACAAATGTTGGGTGTTTTCATTTTAAAATCTGGGCACTTTTTTAGAGATAAGTCTCATACCAGTTCTGCCTCCTCATGGCAAGGAAAAAGGCTAAAACAGCCAAGATACTTTCAAGATGTGACTATTCTATGTTTTGTAAGTAACTCTAACTGAAACGTTGGCACAAAATTGGATAAAATTCCTGTTTCTGGGTGTTTAGAAGCCACAAAAGATAGTTATGTAGTTATGGATTCTGAGTTATTAGGGGCATATATAACACACTCCTCTACAGGGCTTAAGTATGGTTGTTAAAACCTGGTTTCAGGTTTTCCTTTCTAAAACTAGTAGCCTTAAACACCACTTTGGTGAAGGACCGTCTAATTTATATGTCTCACTGCTCACACTGAGAACTTTCACAAAAGAATGATGCATCACATTGCAGAGAGTTCACTGATAACACAGACTGCCCTGTGTGTAAGAAAATGTACATTACTGCACAATTATGCAGTAAATGAGGATTATAAAAATAAGGATTATACCTCATACCACACACAAACCCCTCATGCACCAACATCTCAAATATTGTACACTCTGACCATTGAATCTGAAAACCTGAATAAGCTCAGAGTAGGACAGCAAGGATGGTGGGCTTGGAACAGCTTCTCTATGAGGAATAAATCATGAGACTCCTCAGGCTGAAAAAGATGTGACTGGGAGAACAAAATAAGATCTGTAAATTATGAGCAACACAGAGAAAATGAGTAGGAAGCAGTTGTTCACTTTTTCTTCTAACACAGGTTGGGACTATGAAAGGAATTAAAAGGTGGCACTTTCATGAAAAAAGGAGGCCTTTCTTATCACATTTATTTAAGCATGGCAAAAGTTTCAAAAAGTAATCAGATGAATTTGTGGAGAAAAACACACATAAAATATTGACCTTAATATATTCAAAGATCTCATCTCTTTCTAGGAAGTTATTTGAACTTCTTAAAGACTGCGAGAAAGTGCTGGGGAAGCATTACTGCATGCTTGTCCTATTTTTAAACTCTTTCCAAATTATTCGCTATGGTCGCTATCAGTATGTGTCCGATCCTGTGTAGCTGTTCTGATGTTACACTCCACACCAACAGTAGTTAAGCAATTTCATACTTTAGTTCCTTAGAAACTGTGCAATGAAGAGTAGTCCTGACAGTTTGCTGTTATTATTTTTAATAATTTACTGTAAAATTAATTGATATTTCAGATTTTATCAACTCCACTATGTTCCCCATAATTAAAGCTTTTGTTGTGACAAACTTCCTAGGATCCTAAGGTGAACACTTCAAAAATGAGTCAGCTTTTCTGTGATTACTTTCTGGACAAGCTTCTGTGATCTGGGAACAGTTGATTTGAGAAAAACGATGTGCTTTAAAATGGTTACTGTTCATTCTGTTTGTCCCTCCTGGGGAAATTTTCTATCTGCATGCCTCATAACATGCTTGTACACCATTTCAGCCTGCTCTTTCTGATCAGCTGCGCCCCACAGTGAAGAGGCATGTTGAGTCCAAAAGGATTCATAACCTCCATCTGGTGAGGAGGTCCCAATTACAGTACATCACTTTCTCTTTTATCAGATTAGTCCTGTCTTTTCATAAAACTTTCAGCTTCCTCAGAAGCAGCAAGATTTTTCTGCAATTAAAGTCTTTCTGATTCACTTGTCCAGAGTTCCTCAGCTTTGTCTGAGGGCCAGCACTTTGCCCCTGAGGGCCACTGTGTGCCATCATCCATCCACAAGGCAAGAAACCATGATATGATACTTAATAAATGCTTTTCAACTGAACCTTGTTTTGCTTAAAATTTAGAGGAGGTAAGGGGAGGAAGGCAGGCAAGGACTAGTATGTGGGTTTTGGTATTTGGGAGGAATGGGGTTTTTTTTGTTTTTACAAATTAATATACTTGTTTTCTCATTTCACTATTTGCACCTGAGTTTGTACCATCCACAGCCAAACCTCTACTGAAGCCAAATCCCGCTTACATTATTTGTCACTTGGATCTAAAGCTCTGTTCATATCACACTCAGGCTTGGTCACCCAGTTTTGATAGACATAAAATGTAAGAAGTTTTTATGTTGATACAACAAGAGACAAATAGCAAGAAAGGCCAATATCATGAGGCTATAAGATAGCATATAATACTCTATTCTATTTTATATTTTCCTGCAAATCACTGATTCTGGCTCCTCAAAGTGTATATGTTGCTGTATTTGTTAAGTGGGTCTATTAAATGTTAAAATTTATAAAAGGCAACCTGTTTGACTACCTAGACTCTCTGGGCCACAAAGTTAAAGCACCATACATTGCACAACTATTGCTGATCCCACGCCTTCTATCAAATTCAGAAGATAGAACTTTTTAATGGCAGTTAATGCTTTTTGACAATAGTCCTAACAACAATTCATTATTAACATACACAATTCCAGAAATGCATGCCCATGTTAAAATCCAGCTTATGAAACTGAAGAATAACTCTCCAGTGAGTTGAATGGTTACAGGTAGTGAAAAAGTTACTAGGTGTATCTAAAATTTCTCCACAAATAAATAAAAAATAATTTAATAAAACACAATAACATCTAGCTAAAATCTTCTTTAGAAATTTAAGTCTACTATCTACCTAGTACCTTTTCCCTCTTGGTCCTTGCTTGCACTAGGACAGGCAGGGGCTCTAGCTGGCTTCAGCCACTCCATTGTCACTGCTTCACATGCATATTTATCCAGAGTTTCCAGATGCCTAGAAGTGTCTCTGACCAGGTCACTGTGTGCACCCACAAAATAGTCCACAGCATACTTGCAGATCAACTCCAGTGTCAACTACAACTGTCCTTGGACCAACACCCCAGCTAAGCTGCAGCTGAAGTAACTGAACATTTGATTTGGTTTGTGCAACAAGTCTACTCTATCATGATGCAGGAGACTTACTGTGCTTATGGTGACCATTTCTGTAGCATATACACAGCAGTTCCAGAGTATCACACTTCTACAAATGGCACTGTGAAACTTCTCTCCTGTTTCTTTCTTGAACACAGTAAATATCATCATGGAAGACCTAATTGCATATTCCCATGTTAAGTCACACAGTTTTAGTCACAGAGATATGCAGTTTCCTTTGGACGAAAGCCATGTCCCCACCTCCATTGCTGGTTTTCGTGGACTAGAAAGCACTAAGGAGGCTGATCATCTTTCAGAAGATGACACTAACTCTCCTACTAGCAGCTTAGGATCAACAAAAGTATTTTGGGGAACACTGTTGAGCAGTTTGGCTGCAAATGGGAGGATGCTATCAAGCTATTTATCCCCAAATCTAGTCTTTATTTGAGCAAATACTCTACTGGGATGTGCATCATGAAGCAATCATTAAAGATTATTATTTTGTTCTGTGTACAAAACAGTCTTTGGAAACAGCAAGAGAAAAATAGCGTGCAATGCCTTTGGGTGGATTTCAGTTAACTGGGGCCTAAGTCAGAGGGAGAGAGTTTTCTATAGCAACAGCCCAGGCTACCAGCTGCCAAACATAGTACAGAGATGATCGAAAGCCACAGGCTACTTGGGAACAGGCTGCCCTCAGGGCAGACCGTGCATGTTCGCTTCCTAACTGATAGCACTGAATATTGGATGGGTTTAAAGATCTTCACTCTAGGTTATGTCAAAATATCCACACAATGCTAGGGATATAGCCAAGCTTTAGTTAGCCAGGCATTTGAGTTTCCATAGCTGCACTGAAACTTCAGCAGATAATAGCTGTTATTTTCAACATTGCTGCCCCCAAGATTTATACACAGTGGTTTGTAGCTGAAAAACTACGGCTGTTCTTTATTAGGTCTCAATTCAACACAGTAACAAACACGTCCTTCAAACCATCTCTGCTTGGCAAAGCCAAGGAATATTCTTATTTCTAAGTGTGTGCCTAAGGGTTTTTTTTAATTTCAGAACTGAATTCACTAGGATATAATCATGTACTGAAAGTTATGTCTAAGCACTTTTAGAGCCTACCATGTGCTCAAGTGCTTTAGTAAATCAGGACTTCTGCGATTTAATTGCACTAAGTGGATGATAACAAAAGACAACAACAGGAATAAATTGTCTAACTGTGTTAAAGATCATGTGATTGACTCCAGATTTCAGCCACCCCGAGCCTTCAGAAGGGTCAGACGCTATACCCTTGTTCACACAGAGCGATGCCTGCCTCCATAAATAGTGTCATCAAAGTAAGAGGGGCTGCCTCTGAAGTAACCTACTGAGTACGAACATGTGTGCTGGAGCCTGGCCCACGCTGTAAAGTACAGAAGAGAGGTGAGGGAAGGAGAATTAGATTTTAAACAGATACTTGCCACTGTTGAACGGACAAAGGAGATTTATTTGTTAACACTTAATTTAGGCCATGTTGAAATGCCACGTTTGTGTGTGTAGGAATAGAAACTAGCAAGAACACCATAACGTAGAGGGAAGAGCTTACTTCAGAAGCAGTTTAGTAACTTATCACACCTGTTGTATCTCATGATAATTACAGTGAAACAACATGGGAATCACAGCAGTACTGAGATGCAGTACAGGACAAGGAGAGCAAACACGCAACAGATTAAGGAAGCAGAAGCAGAGCCAGTAAAATTGAAAATCTGCTTAAGGAACACACTGCCACTGTTACGAGAGAAGAAGCCAGTTCTGCATGCAGTTTTGTGCAGAGTATTGAGAGGGTGATAGCGTGGAGGGGAATCCCTTGGTAGAAGTTCAACAGCTTGGCCTGCCTCTTCTGCACAGCCACTAACACAGTCCATAGACGAGGTATAAATGTTGCGTGGTAAAACCAGCAGATGCTCTTCCAACTGCCTCACTTGTCTTCAGTTCTCTGAGCTGTCCCAGAGCATTGAACATAACTCTAAACTCCATGGCCTATGGTCTCCCCGCCTCTGCCATGTAGGAGGACCATTGGAGCTGATCCCCAATTCCCAGCTTCAGCTGGGACTGAAGCACCCAGCTGCTGGAGTGGTGTTCACAAGCCTCCTTTATGCCATTCAAAGTGCTGAAGGGCAGAGTAAGGATAAAGTGTGAACAACTTCTCTAGCAGGAACAGCTGTGCTACAGTGTACAGTCCAATGCTTCCATGTAAAGTGAAATCTGTGGCAGTTTACCTTAAACCATAAACTGTGGCATTTTAGGAGTAAGAGTCCCTGCAGCGGGCCCTGTACCTTTCATCAGTGGAGTGAGGCAGACAGCTGGAGATAGTAATTGCTTCAGCCATCGCTGCTGCTGAACATGTCTCAACCCCAGACAATCATTTTACAAGATCTGTAACTCAGTGTTTGAGAGGAGGGAGTTTCCAAAGGCCTGGAACAGTCAGCACACTGAAAGGGAAAAGGATGACATGGAAAGCATTTGAAGTAACTTTTCTTTCTTGGAATAGAGACACTTATTTGCAATCCTGAATTTCCTGCCATGTGAGACGATCAATACGTGTGCATTTAAACTAATGACTGGGGTTTTTTTTTCTTATGGATCTGAGCTGCAGTCCTTTAATCCCTATTCTAGCAAATAAAACTTTCTTCATATGAGCAGTGACTGTAGACTCTGGCTCACAGTTTTAGTGCCTTGGCCATTACAGTCACCTGGTTTAAATACAAGCATAGAAATTTGGAGTGAATTAAACAAATGGTAGCTAAGAAAACCCCTACATGAACAAAGAAGAACTGCAGAAACGTATTGTGGACACCTGGAAAAGCCTGTCTCCTATTTGCAAGAAATATATAAACAATGTTCCAGGGAGACAAGTCTATAATAAAAACTAATGGTGAACAAACAGAATACTGCACTGAGTAGTTCAAGAGGAATCCTTTTATACTTTTTTCTTTGAGGTATATGCTTCCCAAGCACTTTGATTAATTAAAACAATTCCTTTATAGATTTATGTTGCTAATCAAACCATGTGAATGATGGTAGGCTTTCCAGTCTTAGGAAAAGTACATTGTAGATTCAATATGTTAAAAGGGAAACAGTTCTGTGCATAATTATGCAAGTGGTAAAATTCCTATTCATACAGAGAAATATAAAGGAAAAACAGCAAGTCAAATTTGATTCTACTCTTTACAACTATTTAAGAAAAAATACATTATCCAGTTAAAGTCTCTAAGCCTTATCTCAAGTATTAAAGTTAGATGGCTAAGCCTACTCATACATCTAGTT
This sequence comes from Antrostomus carolinensis, assembly GCF_000700745.2. Classification (NCBI taxonomy): domain Eukaryota; kingdom Metazoa; phylum Chordata; class Aves; order Caprimulgiformes; family Caprimulgidae; genus Antrostomus; species Antrostomus carolinensis. Next base: position 116,213 of record NW_010339103.1, read on the forward strand.
CTGCTAATGATTTGAGTAAGAATGTGCAGGATCATGTATCTACCTTTGACTGAGAAGAGGATTCTGTGGAAGTTCCAAATAGGTCGATTTGAGAGAAACACTTAAGAAAGGTGGGCCTCTAGGTATGGAAATATAGTTTGTGGATTCTCCCATTGATTAGGAAGAGAAAGAGGTAAGAGATGATGGCCCAGAAACAGGCCAAAAAGAGGATGTTATGGAAAGCTATGGTAAAATTTCTTTGTTACCATCCAAAAACATGGACGGAGCTTTCTTTCCATATGAAACACAAATTCTTCTAAAGCCTGCTTAATCTGTCAGGGAGGAATGTTTTCAAAGTCTGAGCCATTACACAGAATGATACCACATTGCTTATACAACCACTTTAAATCTGGTAGTACATAAAGCTATAAATAGTAATAACAATCTAAAGATGAAGTGTGGAGATACAATTAATGGTTAATTTATTCTAAATTACATTTACCACATCATTAAGTAAAACATTTGTCAATATGGCAGTTTTTTGTGAAATAATCTTTCAAACAAATTGCATTCAATTTGTGCTTCTAATCAGCCAGTTACATAACGCAATGTGAAGAGGTCAACTGGAACTATATCATATATGTACTATATAACCAGAACAGAGATTACTCACACTTGGGTACCTAATCTACGTTACCGCTATCCCTATTCTTTTAAATGTTAAAAGATAACAAAATGAATATAGGAAACCTTCCTCAGCTTTCTTTGTGGACAAATTATTATAATATTTGCTTGTGCTCAAAAAGTCAAAGGATTTGCACTTTGTGTTACCCATTTGTTTAAAGGCAGGTTGTCTGCGGTCTAAATATAAACTTAACTTCAGCGGTTGTGTTCTCTATTAATTGACTCACCCTTTATGTGATAAACATGCACAGCTAATAATCAATTATATGGCAACTGTGTGTACAGAACAAATAAAAGAAACAAATATTCTGTGTCTGTACTCACATAGGCCAAGAGGAATACAAAGAAGAGCAACTATGTGTGCTTTAAGGCTCGAGTCCTTAAAGGTCATTTATATTAATTTTTGACACACTGTTATTACACAAAAAGTAACCTTTCCTCTTGTTGTTTAAATGCCCTTGCCACCATACCTATTTAGTTCCACACATATACTTATTACAAACATTTATTCTGGAGTCTAGAATTCACTTTCTCAAAGTTTGGGATTTATGCAAGATAGAAATGACCTCTTTTTTATCTTCTTAACTCGGGGGTGGGGGAGTCCCTTCTGCATAAACCCTTTCTCATTCTTTCCATTTTCTTAATCTATGTCAGCCAGGGATGCTGGGAAGCTATAAAGTAAGAAATTCTCGTTCTTCCTGTTCAACCTGCACTTAAACTGGTCCTCCAGACCAGTTTGGCACTTAGAGCACTCAGTACCCACTCCTTTCCAAAACATCAGAGCACTCAGGTTCCTCTCAAAAGTAAGAAAAAGCTCTTTATCCCACAAGCAAACTGAAGAAAACTCCTGAGGGAAGTAGTACTGTGCGAGGGGACCAGGGACCCAGCAGGTTAAAAACCTGCACCATATTTTCCAAATCTTATGATCTCTTTTGTTATTTTCACCCCAATTCAGTGAAAAAGACCAACATTTCCTATTTTCAAAGGAATCTTTGGCAAGAGGCATCCCACCTTTCAAGATCCACCCTGTAATCCCAAATGCAACTCTTGTTTCAAAAGACAAACCCACTAGTTTGCACCATTTTTGCTTTCTCTATAGGATTTATACCAGAATAAAGTATATTAAACATCTGCAAGTGCTGCAGAACCTTTACTCGGCCCTCCTGGAGTGAAGCCTACCTCATACCAGAGAAATACGTCAGGTCCCCATAACCTCTAATTTTCCCCTGTGTTTTCACCACCTACCTTCCTCATTTGAGCAATAACATGCTGACTCTAAATAGCTCATTAAGACAATTAAGCCAACTCTAGGGTGCAATGAGTTCAGCATACCCCCCCACCTGACCCTCCCACCATGAACCTTTCCCCAACAGGTCCCCTCCACATTATCGATTTCAGAGGCTGACTACATCACACTTTTTTTAAAAGCCAGACCTTTCTCTGCTTACAGCCCCTGGCACATGAGGGCCTTTTCTCTCATTTATTTTCTGAATGGCAAGGTAGCTGAATAATAAT
>NW_010339104.1:0-29548 GCF_000700745.2 Antrostomus carolinensis
GCCCCCCAATTCTCTCCCCTATCCCCTGGAGCAGGTGGGGGAGTGAGCGAGCAGCTGTGTTTGGCTGCCAGCCCAGTGCCAGCCAAGGGAAACCACCACAAAAAGTAAAAAATATTCCACATCCCTCCTGGGTCTCTGCAGCTTCAAGGGGGCAGCAGTAACCTTTTCTGTTTTGACTGGAAGGAAATAGATGTAACACTTTCCCAACACCACTGGAAGCAGCTGATCCATTCCAAATGGTACTGGGCAGGTCCAAAATTGAATTTAGCTTCTGCAATTATTTGTTTCCTTTTATATGTGTGTGAGAAATAAAAGTAAGGTTATTATTTGCATTCTTTAAATACAGAATAAGTCATAAGTCACCTTATAAAATAATCCATAAAGTAGAGTGCATGGGGGGAGGGATCATTTGTCAAGAATCAAAAGGAAGATCATGCCCAGAGTGAGAAAATTCACTATTTCCACCGTCAGCCTCTTTAAAATCAAAACAAATACTAGTTTTTGCAGATAAGAGGTTTTGGTGATAGATTTTACTTTTAAGCCTTTGATGAAACTATCAAGACACAGATATCAAACTTGCTTTCCATTGATTAAGAACCAGAAGCTTGGTTCATCTCCAGCCCTAACTCTAGGTATGCACTTGCTCCTTGTAGGAGCTGATACTCTCTAGAGTAGTATTAAGAGAGAGCAAAGTCCAAATTTGGGTTGCACCCATTTTACCTAAAGCTGTGCCAGCATTCATTCCCTTCAGCTCATGCTGAACTGGCAAATTTGCCCGTTCCCTATGTACATTTCATTCTTCTACTTTAACATCTCAAGAATGAAAACAGCTTTTAAATTACCTAGTCCTTAAATCCTCAGGGGTCATCTTTCATCTCCCATAATAATAAAACCAAAGCAAAGACTGAGCAAAGGAAGATGGATTCAGAACACAATTTTCTCAGTCATTTGCAGCACAGACAAGTTCCAGGCAGTAACAGCATTGTGCTACAGATGCTGGTTAGTTAAGCTACGACAGCCCATCAAAGGCTGCAGGAGGATAGATTTCCTTGATGGTCACCATGACTCAGGGCAGTTGCTTTGGGAGTTCCTGGGCTTTGTTCTGTTGATGTTATGCATCCCCCACACGCTGATTTGTTCTGTAGAGAGTGAGGGAGAGAGCTGACAGGACAGAGCGCAGCTGCATAATCGCAGCAACTCCTGCTCCCCTTCCTACGACCCTTGTTTTTCATTCTTGACATTTAATCCAGTGATGCACACCTTCCTCAGATACTTCTTATGAGGAGTCACTGGAAAACAAAATATTTATTTATTCAACTATGACTTTTCCATTTTCAATTTTCTGAGACATTTATTCCAAAACTGCAAATACTGGACCAAAATCCTTTGTGCTTTGAAGTCTTGAAAACCATCTGTAACACCGAAGGCAGCAACTCCTCAGTCTCAAGAAACAAGATGCAGAGTCCATGACCAATCACACACCCAGTGCAGGGAACAAAAGAAATCAATAATCATGAAATAACATCCAAGTGCTGTTCCCCTGCAAGGTATGCAAGGCCAAGGCAAGTTCTCACCTTCAAGAGCTTATTCTAGAAAGCTATCATGGTTAATGTTAGACTGTTGTTAGGAACATCTGTTCATTTTAAATCAGATTAAGTATATCGTGTGTATTAAGCGAGCATCTGAATATAGTGGAGATTAAAGAGGTTACCTTGGAAACACTCTGATATTTGAAAACCAGTTTCTAAAAAAACCAAACTCCAGCAAGTCCGAATCCAGATACTTCTTTGAGAAGTATTTACTTCAACGCTCTGCTGGGGGAAGCTTTGTTCTTGGCCAACTCCCACCGACTAGCCAGTGAATTGTCAGCCCTGCTGTCAGATGCTTACCTACAGATACTTCCATCAACAGCCATCATTGCTGTGTCCTTCGCATCCTCAAGAGGCGTCTCAGTCTCTCGAGGGAAAAGCACAGATGTCTAATTTATGGTACCAGGGACAATCTGGTTTAATAACCAGACTGGGTCTGGAGAAACAGTTCTAAAGGAAATGTTAAGTTCATTCAGTCCAGCTACATTAGATTAATTATCTTGAAGTAAACGCTGAACCTCTCACATAGTGACACAGCAAAGGTGAGCACGGTCTGGTCTGTAAGGGCAGCTCACTGAACAGGGCTGCCTTGGTGGGAACATTAACATGCTGAAACACAATCATCTCCATGTTGCAGTCCAGAAATACGTTTGCTCTGGGACTCAGTTCCTGGAACACTGGGAGGAGTTTATGGGTTTGGGTTCATCCAGGTTAATAATCAGGTTTTTCTATTCTTGCACACAGCCTACTAAGAGCTCCTACCGATTGGCAGCGAACTCGCATCTTTCTCAAGCCAAAACTCTCCTCAAACAAAGAAAGAGCAGAAGAGTTTGACCGAGTGTAATTTGTATTTGTTTAACAAGTCAATTCAAGCTTTCAGGGAGATGCTCTATTGTGGCTTTTGGGCAGACACTCACTAGGTCAACTGAAACATCAATGCCTTCTAAATTAAACTAAGAACCTCAACTCATTTCTACTCAGTCCATTACACTGCCATAGTGAGAGCATATAATCATTACATTCCAGTGAGACAAATTCAACAGCTGTACCTCACAATGACTTATTTGAGCAGGAACAAATACTAAGCATTTGTCCTTGGAGTATTTCCCATGAAAGGACTAGAATAGTAAACAAATAGACAAGCCTTTCTGGCAAGTAATGATGCTTACTAATGGCAAAGCATTTTTCCAAATGAACTAACTTCCTACATAAGACCATAACATTTGCTTTTGCTTTTTTTTTTCCTATTAGGAGCCTGAATGTACCTAAAAAATAATCTCCAGTGTCCCAGTTTGCCACATTTCAAGATAATCCACTAAGAGTGCTGACAAAGCTCTTAATTTAAATCAAAAGTACACTAGCATTTCACATTTTTCTAAAAGGATCATTTCCTTGGTTTGAGTGATCACCTGGGTTTTTCCCACATTCAAAACAGCTTCCTGGAAGAAAAAAAAGAAAAAGAAAAAGAAAAAGAAAAAGAAAAAGAAAAAGAAAAAGAAAAAGAAAAAGAAAAAGAAAAAGAAAAAGAAAAAGAAAAAGAAAAAGAAAAAGAAAAAGAAAAAGAAAAAGAAAAAGAAAAAGAAAAAGAAAAAGAAAAAGAAAAAGAAAAAGAAAAAGAAAAAGAAAAAGAAAAAGAAAAAGAAAAAGAAAAAGAAAAAGAAAAAGAAAAAGAAAAAGAAAAAGAAAAAGAAAAAGAAAAAGAAAAAGAAAAAGAAAAAGAAAAAGAAAAAGAAAAAGAAAAAGAAAAAGAAAAAGAAAAAGAAAAAGAAAAAGAAAAAGAAAAAGAAAAAAAGAAAAAAGAAAAAGAAAAAAGAAAAAGAAAAAAGAAAAAGAAAAAGAAAAAGAAAAAGGATCTACTGCAGGCTCCAAAGATGACTGTCTAGATAGAGACACTGGATGCACATAACCAGACAAATTCAAATAATCTCTTGGTACAGGAGCTGTGTCTTTTCACCCCTCAAACCACTCACTTTGCAATTTGCTGCAGGACCTACTGGATGTGGGCAGCTTTTTACATGTCTCCTCTCTTGTTCAGTGAGTGCACGCTCCTTGCACAAACATCTGTTCACATACGTGGATCTTCTTGGGACCCCATCAAGTTTTCATCTTCCTCTAATAACAGTCACAATGCAAGTTTCCTAGTTATAACTGCTGGACCTCTAGTTACCACTCTTGAGGTCTGTGGTTCACATGATGTTAGGTTCTTCTTTATTCTTGCTTGCAGATGATAGATCATATTAGCATGTGGGGAAGTTGCTTGACAAGACACACAAAAAAATAGTTAGGATGCTGCCATGAACTCCACTCTTCCCTTTGACACAGACAGCAAAAATCTCTTCACTAAGATGATTTCCTCACAAAGACTATCTGAGGTTACCTCAGGGACGTTCTGCAACTGAGAACTGCAGGACTGAGATGAGATATAAATGAAACATTCGCTCTCCATTAGCATGTGATCTACACTCCAAAAAAGCTCAAGATCCCTGCCTGGAGGTATTGCTATGGATGGATAATAGCATGAGATATGGACATAAATGTTTAATTTATAAACCCAGCAGCTAGAAAATTATTCAACTAGACTGAAAGTGCTGAGGATTTTAATAGTGCTTGCTCACATTAACAGATGGAAATAGCTCCAACAGCTCAGAAATGGGCACAGACACACTCACATATTTGGTCAGTGTTGACAACATTACAAAAACTGAACTTTCAGGGAAAATTCAATCCCTGTGCAAGCAGCGGGCAACTCCAGAGGTACCAAGGGCATTTCTCCTGCTTCCACAAGATGCAGCTTGGCTTGCTGCCCCTCTTTTCACAGGCCTGCCAGCTGTTCTTCCAAGTGCTCCAGGCTTCATCTCAGAAGGGAAACAGGACCACAGAACAAAGGCATTAAAGCAGCATCATGGTTCCTACACTTTTCCAGGGGTGTTCTGTGCAGGCAAAGGACCCTTTAGACTGTAACCACAAATGTAAACTCACAGATGGGAGAAAGAAATGGAATACAAGCAGCAGGGCAGAGAAGCAAGCAAGAGAATGATGTGTCCAAGACAACCAGCAAGATGAGAAGTGGAATAAAATCTGGAGCTAATTCTTATCATAGAATCACAGACTGGTTTGGGTTGGAAAGGACTTTAAAGCTCATCCAGTTCCAACCCCCCTGCCAGCAGCAGGGACATCTTCCACTAGACCAGGTTGCTCAAAGCCTCATCCAACCTGGCCTTGAACACTTCCAGGGAGGAGCAGCCACAACTTCCTTAGGCAACCTTCTTTCTTGGGTAATTCTTCGTTCACCAGGGTGCATACCAGCTGGAGTTGACAGGTAAGAAGTGAAGAACCAAACCAGAATCATGCCAAGTCATCTCCTGTGACCCCACAGGTGTAGTTTTCAGGATGTGGATTATCCAGAAGGACATCAGATCTCAGTCAGTTCACCTCCCCTTCTCCCTTCTGCAAAAACCAACAGGCAGAACTGGAACAAACAGCACCAACTCTAAGCCATAGTCAAGGCTTCTTCCCAGCACTTTTCCAAACAGATTTCAGAGGTCAGAAACCAACAGGGGGACAGCCAAAGAAATCAGAGAGGCAGACTCAAAATGTCAGCTCACCACAGAGGAAGGACAGCATCTTGCAAAGGGTATTGGCATGGGGACAACTCTACTGGCTTTGTCATTTTTATGCTGGAGACAGATGGCTGGTGCACCTCACCTCCGTGCAAGGCAGCAGCTTCCATTTATCACCTACAGCTGAGTTTCAAACCAGAAGTCCTTTCTGATACAGAAGCATGACACCATGAATTAGCTACAGCTCCTCACGCCAGCCCAGAGAGGAAATCTTGTTATCATCATCCCACAGTGCAATTGAAACAAACAAACAGACAAACAAAATCCCTTTGTTTTGTAGCAGTCTTAGCCTCTGCTCTGGGAAAGGAAAAACCTGGCACCTCCTCATCGAGAGGTTGCTTGCCCTTGGTGCACACTTGCCATGACATTATTCTTTTTCAATGAAAAGATGAAAACTTCTAACAGTTTAAAATGCAGCGGTGCCAAGTCATGTTTACAGACTCTCAAATCAGACATCAGATACCAAATACAGCCTCAGTCCTTCAAAATAGCTGAACAGGACTCCATATATGAAGAGGAACCTGTGTAATTATTCACAGTAATGAAGTTAAGCATGTGCACAAGTCTTAGTGGCAACAGGTTTGGCTTTGTCCTTAGAAGTTTTAGGTCACTGAGTAAGAGCAGTAAACCAGCTCCCTTATTCGTTTCCACTCAAATCCAGGAATATACCAACACATTTTCAATGTTTTTAAAGGAATGGCTATGAATTCCTACAGTGGTATGCATTTTTCTAAAATTATGTCTAGCCTGAGGAATGGACATCTTGGCATGAGTTGGACCACATAAAAAGACAAAAGAATTGGACTATCTCTTTCTTCTGTTAAAGGAAAAAAATCATTCTTGCTAAATTTCTTGCTAAATTCCTTTTCAATTAAACAAACAATGCATTTAAGTCTGGTTCCTACAGCTGCTCAACGGCAAGGCTTCTAAGGAGCATCTTCTTGTACTTTCAGAAAGGGCAGTGCTTCAGGATGGGCTTCCTCTCATTCACTCCTGCATGCACCAAGTCTTCACTCAGAATATTAAAAAGGCCACAGATTAAGCAAAAACTTCATTTTGCCCCCCCCCCCCAGAGTCCCTTCCAGCTGCTGTTTCTCGCTACATTCCAAACTTCAAGACAACATCTTTACTCCTTGTGAGGGATAATAAACCCAGGAGCTCCAAAAAGTACCAACAACTAACACTGTTCTCCCCCAGCATCCATAGAGCTCCCTGGAGCTGCAGGGGAAGGAGCAGAGCCAGAGCCTGAATTTTTGGGGAAGAAATCTGAGTCACTGGGCTATTAAAGGATACTTAAGAAATCCTGCTTTATAATCAGTTTTTTAAGCTTTCTTAGCTTGATTTTAAGGCCTCATCCAAACACCACTGAATGGAGAGGCTGCTTTGGATTTTTGTATGTCCCTGGGTAGGCTTGTAAAACATAACTAAAAGAAAATGGCTTTGCTGCCACCAAATTTCTGAAAGGCTAAGACAGATGCCACTAGCAGTAAGGCTTTGAAAGGAAAGGACTGACTGTGGAAGGTGCTGGTTACCTCACCATGCACAGAGGTGCCACTAAAACCCCCAGAAAGTCATACCAGCAACCAGACTAAGGGCCCCACGTAACACTGAATAAACTACCCTCAGAACTATTTGTTTTATGGATGCTTTTGTTCAGCAAGGCCTTTTTTTTTTTTAATTAAAAACAAAAAGTCAGCCTCTTGGGGGATCTGTTTTCTTTTCCTCTTCTGACTTCAGCACAAACACACTAGAAAAAAATTATAGCCACAGTACAAATAAAAATAGCTGAAGAACTTGCAGCTGCTGTTAATTTCCCAAGTATTCGACGTTGCCCATTTAATGACGGAACAATATGCTCCAGTTTCAGTCCTGGCTGAGCGGGAGGCAGATATTTTAGCTGGCGTGAACACCAAAGGCAAGTCAACAACTATAACAAGCACAGAAGGGGCAGGAGGACAACAAGATGTAGACCACTGGAAGTCCACACCAAACATTTTCTCCTGCTTTTTCTGTCTCTTTTAAAATTATTAGTTGACTCACCAGCTGACTAGACGAGGCTCACAGATTTACTAACATGTATTAGGAGGAAAAAAAATGTACTTAATAAAAATTCATGAAGTAGAAAACATTTTTACAGCTGAAGAGCTGATTTTTCTTTCTATTTTAAGTATGGAGTGTTTCTGGTGTGAAATGCATTACATGGGGAGGTTTCGCTTGCTTATCTCCCTGAAAAAAGTCTTTAACCAGCTCATCTATCATCTGGATGAATGGATTTCCCCAGTTTAGTACAGAACAAAGTAATAAAGTACTTGGCATTTGTAGGGAACAGAAATGAAACAAAACATGCTTCTTAAGCTTGGCAAGGAGAATCGAAAAACTAAAACCACATCTAAATATTAAAAACACTTTTGAAGCACTGAAGTCAGAAATGCTGATTTATTTAGTTACGCCTCTTGCAGCTCTGTCTTCAGTTGTTAAGTATCTTCTCATGCTCACCCCACTTACAAACTACTCTGAGCAGAAGTCATTCAACGACGTTTACAAATTCACACACAACATCCATGAGTAGTGATGAACTACAAAAGAAAACATTAAGATTTAGGTACAGGGGTAAAATTCAAAGGCTGAGAAGTGACAGGGAAATTGGGAAACTGTTGATGATAATTGGAAACACAGAACTTCTGGCTGTTGGGCTTCGTTTGCCTCATTCACATGCATAAAGGCACAGTTAGAGGTCATAAAGCCAGAGCATTCAGCAGATAATACTTAGCGAAAAAAATTCTATTTTCTTCTTATTAAGGGCCCACTGGCAGAGCAAAATTTAAAATGTGGTAAGTAACAGTTTTAAAGAGGGGGGAAAAAAGAAATTTTTAATAAAGCCAAAGCTTGCAACATTGTCAAGACCCCTCTATGATGCTCAGATACAGCTTTAATCTGCTCCAGGGAGGAAAAAATAAAAAAGGCCTCAAGAACAAGACTTCCCCAGCACTGGCCAAGGCAAGTAGTCCCGTCCTGCCCTGCGAAAGCAAAGGTCCAATCCAACATTCAACAGATCAGAGACTCTGGTTTGGATCTGTAACATCAAATAAACTGTGTGGTGAACACGACTGAGGTGGGGAGGAAGATGGGTTGGTTGGGTGAAAAAACAGATGTAAAGAATAGTTTCACACATGGCCCCGTGCTTTCCTGTGGGTAAAGAATGGGATAAAAATGGGAAGGGGTGAAACAAGACCCTGGTCATTGCTGTGCTCCAACAATCCACTTAATCCAGAGGTTCTGGAAGGAGAATTTAGCTGGTATTACACTGATATGAACAGACCCTCCATGTGAAGAAGCAGGCAGTATCTGCATCCGTCTGGACTAGCTCATGTGCCATCAGTGTTATCTGTGTGACAGCTGGGAAACCTTTACACCAGAGGATGTTCTTCACACTTCAAGTCGAGTCCAGATAGAAGCTTCCAGTGAGACTTCAGGGCTTGAAACTATACTATCAAGTAATGCAACTGGAGGTCTAACTAGGTTTTCTTTTCAGTAGTAGGAGAAAAAAAAAAAGATAAAAAAAAACCCCACAGCACAAAGCTGTTTTACCATATCCCCATGTTCACAAAGTATGGTGCAGGGAGAAAAACAAAACAAAACACAAACACCCTATATCCAGAATGACTACATCTGTGAGATGACTCAATGACGACTTCTAGTCACATCCACGTGGACTGCTCTTCGAACAGTGTAATGTTTATTTAAATAAAAGGAAAGGAAAAGAAAGGAAACTTCATGGGGAAAAACTTTTCACTTTGAAACCAAAATTAGTGGGCTTTTGCAGTGTGATGTTGCTGGAATTCTTTACATGGTATGTTTCTGTGGTGACTTCTTATAGCTCTGTTCAAAGATAATGAAATGTCAAACTTTTTTGTTTGAAATCATCAGGCTACAAAGCTCCCTGTTCATTCATGAAAGCAATCATAACCCCTTGACCCTAGCAGTTGTTCCTGGTGGAGGAGAGGAAGATCACCAACATGAGACTGACAACTAAATGGCAAAGATTACTAAAAATAACACATCCACAATGCACCGAGAGTCTAAGGATGATCACTTGGAAATTCTTATCCTATTTCAGAACAGCTCTACCAAAAAAATGCAAATTTAAAAATCTAGCTACCATAGCAAAGGCATTCTTAACAGGTTAGAAACATCTCATTGAAACCAGAACAGGCATCAGGAGACTGGAAACAATAGGACGAGCATTATTCAAAGGTTCACAATAACAAAGGTCAGTCAAAAGAAGCAAGGAGAGAAGCACCTGGGACCTGGACACCAGATCATGAACTCTCAGACTGTTGCCAATGACACTGCTGAACACAAATGAACCACAGATTAACATAAATTAAAAAAAATATATATACATGGAACCACATCCACGTAGATGATTGGCAGATGTTCTGCAGGGATAGTGAAACAAATCTCAACAAAGAAACAAGATCTGGACAAGAGGGAGAGGTGATGATGCTGTGCTGTTCACTCAGTTCTGCAAGAGCAAAGAGGAGGTAGGGAAGAGTCCAGACAAACTTATTAAATGCTCTTCCAGGTCACAGGGGCACAGAAAGAAGTCTCAGTTCTCTTATTTGTACCTAATGCACAGCTACTGGAACACTACACACCATAGAGGGATATTAATTCTTTTCCCAAGCTCTGTTTTGGGATAATGTCAGTCCTTCTCCTATCCCTGCACTCACCCTGAGGTCATCTACATCTCTCTTCCAGCATCTGCCTTGTTCTAGATGATAATGCATTTTTAAATTGCTCAAGCTGACCAGACATTTTTGGGAATGCCCATACTCAGTTAATGTCTTAGGGACGAGATAATCTTCTGAGGTCCCTTCCAACCCCTAACATCCTGGGATTCTGTGATAGTTTGAAATGCTGAAAAGCTTTTCCTGGAAAAGTGTGATCACAACATCTTTAAATTCAGCAAGTGAAATTAAAAAGATGGGGGTTTTTTTTCAGCTTGAAAGAAAGAAAATGAAGGAAGAGACAGGGAAGAGGGGACCAAATCTCTCAGAACCACATATTGCCTTTGCAGAGAGTTTAGGCAAAGCCTAACCACGAACCATCCAAAAAAAGGCTTTCATCAGAGCTGAGGGCTTCTGATCTGCCCAGCTGGGAGTTCTACCATTCAGGAGAAGGTAAGAGGGTGAACCACCCCACCAGGCAACCATCTCTGAAACCAGACCACTGGCTGTTCATGCAGGTACCAGAACTGGAGCAGTGCTTGTGTTTCTTAAGCACAGCAAATCGCTAGAGGATAATATATAAGCAGATGGTACTAGTTTATATTTGATGAGGATTAGTAGGTAGTTTTACAGTTTCTGTTTACTTGGAAATACACAATACATGATTGTATAAGCACCCTTCACGGAACACTTAACAAACCTTAGGTAAATAGAGGGCTCCCAGGATTTTTTTGATGTTGCTCAGTACAGAAGACTCCATGGGTCCCATGAGATGCCCATGCTTCCTCTCCACAGCCAACGAGGTAGCCAGGGGCCTTGGAGCAGGGACATCTTGAGGCTCCTTTGGGCCTTATGGGTCAACTCCTGCTCTTCAAAGCCAACAAACTGTACCTGGCATGTGGAGTAGAACGTTGCAAATATGTTAGCTGCTAGTATTGCAGGGGGAGAGCATAAGAGGTGGCCAGATGAGCCCATCTCATGCACAAAATGCAAAACCTGTCAGGTCTTCACGCATGCAAGTTAACTAGAAAAGCTCCTTGAATGCTTGGGCAGTTGCCAGCACTGCTGGAAATACAGCAAAGGATATTTACAGAAGACAAAGAAAAAGCCAGAATGTAAAACAAATGATGAGAAAGTGCCGACTTCTCAACCTCAAACAAAGAGCTCACGGCCGCCAGCATGCATGAGAGTGAGCCTCTGGCTTCACTGGAACTTAGCTGACTTCTTTTCAGAGCAAATTCTTGGATTTGTCACTGCTGTTTTTCTTTGTCAAGAGCCAGTAATGTTGTTTTGCTAATGGCTTATGCAGGAGTACTGGAGCCAGCAGCTTGCACACTGGTTGCTTTTATTGGTCTATTAAAATGAAATGAAGCTGGTGCTAAAGCTTTTATAATCATTTAGGTTATTTCATTAGGAGTTCAGGGCAGAAAAGCAAGCAATGGCCTGTTATACAACTGTGCAGGCATAGTGCATCTGCCCCTAGGTCTGAGGAGAAATCCAGATTTTCCAGAGGGAAAATGAACAGTGGGGAAAGTCAGTTTTGCTGAGTTTCTGCTGGTAGAAGCAGCTGTTTGCTGTGCTTAGCACCACAGAAAGAAATAAAGAGGAAAATAATTCACCAGAAGTAGAGTTTGAGAGAAAGTATGTCACAATTACTATTATTTCGTATTTATCATTGATTGTGTCTGGAAGCCCTAATCAGAAACCAGGATGTTGCTGCACAATCACTACCCAAAAAGGGAACAGGGACTATCAAAGGATAAAACTAAAGAAACGACAGAAAGCAAGATGCCAACAGAGGGTAAAAACAAACAAATGAAGCCATATTCCTTGTCATGACAACAAATGGCCTTGATGCAGCTGCTCAACTGCTGCCACGTTTTGCACTCTTGGCATAGAGGTTGTGGTAGGACCTGCAGAAAAGCAAGGGAGGAAGTTGCAGGTGTTTATTGAAAGCCTTTCCCAACAGTCAAGTGAAAAGGCAGCATGAAGGAGGTTTATCCAGAACTTCAAAGATTTATTTGAAGATCAGGGTGGATTTAGGAAGAAAGCAGTAGGACCTGGACAATAGGACAAGGATGCAAAAAAGTCTTATTCTGACTACCCTATTTCAGTTTTCATGCAAGCAGCAGCAAAGCAAGAACATCTTTGTGCATCAGGAACATCTAGGAATCATCAGGAGCATGAAGGAATCCCACACCAGTTTCTTTTCTGATACTACATCCAAACTAAACGCTACTGTTCATGTCCCTGTGTTTCTGCAAGTCTTCCTTGGAGTGTAGCATCAACAAATACCAAGAACCCACAGTGAGCACATTAGCCTCACAAGCCTACAAATACTTGTATTTGGGATCTAGTTCTCAACTTGTCACTACTGCTGGCATTCTTACAGAAATTGTGACTATTATTATTTTTTTAATTCCCTCCTCCCGCAATCCCACCAGCATTGACAAGTTTGTACCTGATTTTTTAGCCCCATGTAAACACACAGGACTTTATTTTGGCATCAGGCTGTCAATTAATTATTTCCTCTCTCTTTTTTAAGCCCTATCAAGTAACATGCTTGAATTTGTAGAACAATTTTCAAGAGACCTAGGAACTAAGTAGAGAACTGGTGGTATAGTACTAGTCACAATTAATCACAAAGGAAGAAGAGTTAAGTGTATCTATGGTTCAAAGTCTCAGGAGAACTTAGAGCTGGGATCAAACCAAGATTTCTGTGCTTGAATTTCACATGTTTTCCCTTCAACTAGCTCAGGTGTAAAGCATCTCTTCATTTACTTGACACAGAAACACCACAGGTGATTCTTATCATAGAATCATAGAATCACAGACTGGTCTGGTTTGGAAGGGACCTTAAAGCTCATCCAGTCCCAACCCCCCTGCCAGCAGCAGGGACACCTTCCACTAGACCAGGTTGCTCAAAGCCTCATCCAACCTGGCCTTGAACACTTCCAGGGAGGAGCAGCCACATCTTCTCTGGGCAACCTGGGCCAGTGTCTCACCACCCTCACACCAAAGAATTGCTTCCTCAGATCTCATCCAAATCTACTCTCATCAAGTTTATAACCGTTGCCCATTGTTCTACCACTACCTAAAAAGTCCCCAAACTCCCATGTATGCAGCACAGCTCTTACAAGTCAGTCGTGATGATGAGCAGCCTTCCTTCTGATGCTCACGCTGCAGAAAGGAGCTGAGCATTTGCTGCAGAAGCAGCACGTGTATTCCAACCTTCTTCTGACAGCTGCACTTATCCACAGTCCTTCAGGCTAAAATCTGTCCATCTCTTCCTACAAGCACACTCAGGCAAGCCTCTGGGCACTGAGTTTTGAAAATTACGCTAGACTAGCTTCTCTCTTTCTTAGTGGTGACACAAGAGCTGAACACATACTAATTTACCCCCTGGCCAGCCCTATCAAGAGCAATGAAGCTCCACGAGGCATGAATCAATATGTACTTTTCTAGGTAGGTTTCATGGTTTCTGGCCCTCTGTGTTGATAAGTTCTTTACTCCACTAATAACCCCATGCAGAGTAAATTACAACTCAAAGTCAGTAACACTACTAGAATCCAACTCACACCAATGAATTATTTTATTACAGTTCCTTAAAAGCTTAGAAATTAAGATTAGTTTTATTTTAAAGATCAGATTGAGTTCTTTTTCCATACAGGAGAGCTATCTCAAATTTTCAGCAGATACTAGTGACCAATTTCTCCCTCAGGAATTTAAAGTGCACCTCCAAGTCCTTATTTCTGCTTTCCAAGAAGTGCTTGTAACTAGGAGTCAGAATTACAGAAGGACAACCACAAGAAATAATGAGATGGAGCAGCTACCTTTCAAGAAGGTTCTCAAAGGTTTGGGAGCCTTCAACTTGGAAAACAGATGCCTGGGTGATGGCCAAGAGCAAGGTTGAATGCACAGCTGAGTGAGGCTGAATATAGAAGTTATTATTTGCCAAGCCCTGTAACATTAGTTTCGATGAATGTCTCTTGTCCCAGCAGGAAATAAGTTTTAGAAGAACTTCTTTACACACAGATAGTCAAATCTAAAATCTGTTGCTGCAAGAGATTGCAGAAGCAGACAGATTCAAAAGGGACTAGACAAATCCATGGAAGACTGATCCAAAACAGTAATTAAAGGTAAAAAAAAGGGAATTATACCTTAATATCGCTGATCCAAGTGGTCCATATGTTGAAGTATGAAGGGAACGGAGCTCAGACAGTGGGCAGGCTCATGGCCTTTCCTGGCACAGCACCTGCCACCATCTGAGACAGAGGACAGGTACAGATGGATATTTGCCTCACCCATCTTATTTCTTTCAGTCTTGCAGTCACATATTTCTCAATGTGCAATTAGCAAGAGCTCAATTAATAAAAGATGTGAACAGAATATGACTTTGGTCAGTATCTGAAGGTGACAAGGCAGAAAGACTTTATAAAGGTGCCGGAAGCATCCTTATAAAGCAAGACAACAAAATCCCTTTTAAGAAGTCCTCAAAGAAATATTTGCATTCTTCCTGCACAATAAATTTAGGACACTGAACAGATTTTGAATGTGCTAGTCTTGATAATGTCCTCTGAGATAAAACCAGCATGGTGACAATATATTTTATTTCCTATGTCAAACTAAATAAATGAAATATTTATCACTCAGTATAATCACCACTTAATTGAGTTTTAACCACCACCACATATCTCAGGGGCAAGCATAAAGTATTAATTACCTAAAACCCACATAACATGTATAAAATATTTCAGACACATGATTTCTGACCTTACAGAGTGTTTGAGAAACAAACCAACCGATCCATTCAAAACACCTTCTGCAAGCTGATACATGGCAAACTTATGCAGTATTCAATACTCCATTAAATATTCACACCCTCCCCACACAGCTGCAGTCAAAGAATACAAACCCATGATTATACAGGTTTGAAAATCCATAAACTACCACAAAGATGATCCTATACCTGCAAGACACAGACCATCCAATTTAACACAACAGCTCTCCAGGTAGGAGGAACATCTCCTTTCACCCATGTAGAAGTCCCATCGAACTTCACGGCTTGAGAATTGGCTAGATGAGGATTTAGAAAAGCATTTGATTTTGACCAACATCTCCTAAACAGCAACATAACGTATGGATGGGTCTGTGTGGTAGCTTATGGAGAGTGCCTTTCATGAAAGCATCGTGATAAAGCAACAAAAAGTATTCTAGGTTTCAAGACAAATCAAGATCTCTGAAAGATCTTTCTCATTTAAAAGATTTTCCTGTCAAACTTGGTCAAGCATCTGGAAAATCATGGGGAAACCATAATTTTGAGATAACATTACGACTGAATTTTGCTTGGAGTTAAAATTCATTTGAAGACAAATCTCAAATCAAAGCTACATGAATTTAAATAGCAAGAGTTTACTTTTTTCTTGCAAAATGATGTATTCCAAGTTCCAGAATCAAGATGCACCAGAAACAGGGTAGCCCTGCTCTGATGAACCACGAAGGAGAGTTTAAGACTACTCAATGGCAATGCCTGTGGCTCAAGGCAGAACCCTAACTGTGTCACAAGTCAAACACTGGCTAAGGCTTTTCAGGCCAAGAGGAAAGTTGATGTGACCGAGGCCATAAAACAAAGAGAAAAAAAAAAAAAAAAAGAGAACCCCAAAAATTAATCTTTCTCAATAGGGGAAATGAAACTGATATCCAGATTTTTTTTAGCTTAAAAAAAAAAAAGTTTGATTAAAGGCCTATAGGTTTATTAGCAAAAAATTAAAAATTATGAAAGAGAGAGGACCTACTGAGAGAAGGAAATGAAACTGATATCCAGATTTTTTTTTAGCTTAAAAAAAAAAGTTTGATTAAAGGTCTATAGGTTTATTAGCAAAAAATTACAAATTATGAAAGAGAGAGGACCTACTGAGAGAGGATCCCCAGCCCATAGTCAGAGTTGCTTGATCTGAGAACATGGTAAGTGATAATTCTGTGGTCCTCAGTCCTCCTTCTTAGTACGCAGTAAAAGGCCACCAGAAATCCCTCTTCCTCACCTCTGTTAATAGCAGAATCTGCTCCATTTCATTTAAACCAGCTTTTAATTAAATCAGTTCAGTCAAAGTTATCTCTGTCTTTCTGACTGCTTTTAATCCATAACTTCCAAGACTACCTACGAATAGAAGCTGATCGTTTCTTAAGCACTAAAAGAAGAATACAGGCCAAAGATCACAAAAAAACATGCCCAGATCTGATGGCAGAGCTGACAGCAGAACCTCACTTTCCTAAATGACACTGCCCTTGGCCATGGGGCCAGACTTTTATACTGATCTCCATATAGTATGGTAGTTAACACACAAAAGCAATGTTGGAAAAATATCTTCAAATAGATGAAGAAATGAATGAGGTCATTGATTATTTCTAACATAAGCTGAGCTTTAAAGAAATAGCATGTTTTGGTTTGGTTTTTTTAACTGTCATCTCACCATACTGGGCTCTTCTGCACCCAACAAAAAAAATACAAAATTAATCCCCATCCCCAAGATTCATTATCAACTTTGTCAACAGCCTCGGCTGAGCTCCAGAGGACTGAGGAGGTGGGAAGCTCGGGCTGTGTATCCCTCCACCCACAGATGCATTCCCTCCAGGTCAGGTTTGAGGCGTATTTGCAAGGCAGAGGCGTAGGCAGCTTGCTTCCACACTGAGAGAGCAGAACAGAGAAGCCTTCGGGGACCTTGTACAATCCAGCACGATTTATGTGCATAAAATTGTGATCACAGGCTGAAGACGCAGGGTTTCCTCCGAGCCTAAACCCACAGTGTGCATCGAGAAACCTGGAGTGCCAATTCTACACGTTGGGAGAAGGAACCTCAGGATTGATGTTGCTGATGTGTGCACTTTTATTTGAAAACTGTTTATCTCTTACAATTGCACTGTATAGAGCCCTTGAACGCTCTCTCTTGACAATAGAGCTGAGGGGAAGGAGGCAGAAAATCGGGAGAAAAGTTAAGCCTGGGAAGAAGGGAGGAGTGGGAGAAGGTGTTTTAAGGTTTGGGTTTATTCCTCATTATCCTCCTCTGATTTGATTGGCAATAAATTAAATTGATTTTCCCCAAGTCAAGTCTGTTTTGCCCGTGATGGTAACTGGTGAGTGATCTCTCCCTGTCCTTATCTCAACCTACAAGTCTTTCATTATAATTTTTCTCCCCTGTCCAGCTGAGGAGGGGGAGTGATAGAGCAGCTCTGGTGGGCATCTGATGTCCAGCCAAGGTCAACCCACCACAAGCTGCCAGTGGTACATCAATCCTGATTTACCAGCCCTGTCACCAGCCACAGAAAGAGAAGATTGGAAAACTGGACTAGTCCCAAAAATGTGTAAATGAATGGATTATTTCAAAATATTAGGGGAAAAAAAAACCTAAACAAATAAAACCAATTAGAGCAGCAGACATAGAAGAGATTTACACAGGAATGTATAAACTCACCACTTTACGTATTAAACATCCAGTTCCAGAGATGTTTTATCAGTTCATTTAAATAAAAATTTTAAAAGGTATCCAAGATTGCCTTTAAGATTTTTATTAAAGGAAAAGGCCAGCCCCAAAGTCAGCCTCAGCATGAATTCCCTACTCCAGCCCCTTTCAGACAGGCAGGAGCTGAGGAAGGTATCACAAACTGGCACAGCAATGTCAGCAACACCAAACCTGCAAAAATCTGGTGCTTAGAAAAGACACCAACAACACCCTAAGCCCAAATGTTATACAGATCTGGTTTATATCAGTCTTTAAGGCTGGGAAAGCCATACTAGGCATTGCCTTCTCTGCAGCCTTCACTACACCACCTTCCCCATCTCCCTAGTTATTGCAGAGATAGTAATTATTTAAGATAAATCTCTCCAGTATTGCCACATTCCTTGCCTGGATGTGCAACAACATTCATAATGCTGCTACAAGATGCTTTCAACATAAAAGGAGAAAGGGAGACAGATTTTTATGAGCTATTTATTAAATGTAAATATTTCATATCAGCATACGAATTATATAGCAGCAGGTAAACTCCAGAAGGTGCCAGCTTGATCTGAAACTTTAACAGAAAGCTTCTGAGAAACCCACTCGTATTAGGGAGGTGGGCACATAACTGTATTTTGGGGGGTTCTGAAACTAATTGTTTCTTGCATTCCTAAAACAAAACACTTTGTTTTCTTAGCATCTGTTAAGTGTCCAAAGGACACATCTGCAGAACAGAGAGGTAAGGGAAAGGAGGTGGTAGTGATTGTCACCTTGCAGTCAAGAGCCACCCAAACTGGTTACATGCTCTGCCAGAATATGGCAAATCTATGTTCAAGTCTCCCTCCCACCCAAGAAGGACTCAAACCTCTCTTACTCTCCTGGAAGTGAACAAACATGAAGGTGCAGGAGATTGGAGGAGACAACAACTCAGATTTTTGTGCTGGCAGAGTTTCTACTTTCTACCAAATATAGAGGTAAATGCCCATCTACACCAGCATCCTATCTCTACCAGGAGACAGTAGCAAAATTTCAGGGACATCACATAAAAACCAGCAAGGATGGAATTACCTCCTTCTCCAACAGACACAAGCAGACTCCCCACATCCCCCATGTAAAGCACTTCCTCAGTCAAGGCCATGCTGTTTATTAGCAACCAAAAGACCTAATATTTCACCCGTTTTTGTCTTTAATGTCTATGTTCTTCTGTCTCAGAGGGGGTATAATTGGAACAAGCACTGCTGTAAACACAGGTCTCCTTCTTTGAAGAGCATCTAAACCACTGAGCTATGGCACAGCTTTCCACCTAGCTCACTGAGTATTCCCTTTGTATTTTACACAGTGAAGAAGAGGGATAATGTCAACCACTGATATAAATCAATTCCAGTATACCCCCATCTCCTGCAGGCTAGGAACTCTTCCAGGAGAAGATTGATATACATACAAATCATCCTGAGGACATAAAGGAGATAAAACCAGCCTCCCACACCCTGGGTGAATGCCAGGCTTTTCAGAAAAAAGTTCCACTTTCCTCTGACCAGGTATTGTAAACCTGTACTTTCAATTCCTTAGCTTTCCTTAGTACTTAAACAAAACCAGCCTTCAAAAGGGCTGAAGCTGTTTTGATGTCCTGTTATTTCTATTTTGACCAAAACTACACAGTGACATTGACCCAATTTCACAAAACTTTAGATTGTCCTAGGACTGCATATTTCAATGAATTTTTAATTAAAAGCAAAAAAACCCCCAAAACAAAACAAAAAACCTTAAGCACAAGCGTTAGTTCCTGTGGTGTTTCAGTGATTCAGAAGCAGGATGGAGGTGAAGACTTTTGTTAGTTCATATTCTACCCAAATATATATTGCCATCACTCAGAGTCTGAGGATAATTAGATCAACAGAAAGTCATTATGTCAAGTATACAATCCCAATACAAGTATAGCTCAGTGGCAAATGCCCAAATGCATAAATCAAAAGATGAGGATAAAGATGCCTGTAGGATAAGAATCTGGATGTAATTACTGCTGTGATTCACTACTAACAGGACACACTGAACAAACATTAGTGTGACAATTTGATAATTCCACAAGGAGATGAGTCCCAATCCAAGAAATTTTCCTTCAGACCACTCATGTGCCTGGATGGATTCATCCCATCATGGGCATGGGACTTCCAAAAATGCTCATGCTTACAAGTCCATGAAAAGGAAGGACTTGTTGCAAAGCATGAGCTTACCTAAGCCAAAGCAAGTGTCTGCTTGGAAGTCAAAGCAGTTTCCTTACACTGCACTGGAGCAGGAAACCAGGAGTCAGAACTATTCATTTCTGCTAGTTTCTAATTTTGCCATGAACTAATTTTGCATGACACTTCCACTACTTTCTGCCCACTTCCAATGGCTATGCATCTGGTCTGGATGTGACTGGGACATGCTACGGCACATTTCATGTTTCTTAAGTACTATGAAATCCATCTGGGAGAGGTGCTAGACGTGCACACATTTTGTCTTTACAAATTATTGCAAAATTCTAGTTTCCCATAAAAATCTGAAGTACTGTCAGAGACTTCTGAAGCAGAACAGCTCGATCTGTTCTTTATTTGATTACTTGTGTTTGAATAAAGCATGAAGAAATACCATAAACGTATAAACAGGTTTAATCTAATTTGGAAGATGGATATTTGGAGAAGCTGTTACCAAGAATACAGCAGATATCAAAGTCTAGGACATCATTAGGAAGGAGTTGCTCCTCCAGCACCAAAGGAGAAAGGAACAGTGATTTTTTTTGCAGTTACAGAGCCAGGTATTGAAGTCAGGTACGTGATTTAGTTTTGCTGCCTTTGGTGTGTGTTCTATGAACAGGCATCTGGGCTGGAGCTCCACCTCTGACGCTGCAGGTCCAGGTAGACCTTGCATGCAGAAGCTGTAGAAGGCACAGCAGCAGGACACCAGCTCCACTGGCTGGAACTGTCATGCCAGCTCTGTAGGTGCTTCTGTGCCAAGCTGGCACACGTACAGCTCGCAGGCACAAAGGTGCTGCATCCCTGCCAGCGACCGGCTGCAAAAACACTCGCCAGGCTGAGGGAGGGCAAAGCCCAGGCAATCTGGCGAGACTGCATAGACAGGGAGGGCAAAGCCCAGGCAATCTGGCGAGCCTGCATAGACAGGTGGCCTGGTTTTGCTAGGACAGAGTTAATTTTCTTCTTAGCAGCTAGAAAGCACTGGGGTTTGGTTTCAGTGTGGGATTTGTTACGAGAAGAACATGATAACGTACAAGGACACTGTGTTTTGCTAGTTTGCAAGTGCAAAGGACTGGGAGGGGGGAAGCCTATTAATTAGCAAAACCCAGAACTGGTATTTGGATATGCTAATGAGATATTCCATACCATATCACATCATGGTCAGTATATTAACCAGGGTTGACCAGAAAGCAGGGGGATTCTCTTGGGAATCGCTCAGGCTCACTCTCAGTGGGTGGTGAGCAATTGTACTGTGCATCACTCATTTATAAATATATACATTATTATCTTTATCATTATCATCATAATTACTATTTTAAGTTAATATGACTCCAATTATTAAATTGTTCTTATCTCGACCTATGAGTCTCCTTACCTTTACCCCTCCAACTCTCTCCCCCGTACCCTGGATGGGGTGCGAGCGGCTGTGTGGTATTTGGCTGCCAGTCCAGTTAAACTACTACAACACAGAGATCAAACACCTTGGAAGAGCCACTTGTTCACGCGAGGAGCTTCACAGTCAGGTCTCAGTCCTTCCTCAAGACCCACGTGTTTACAATCCTTACAAGCAAGGCAGTCACCTTGGAGGAGGAGTCCAGAGAGTCATTAGCATTGCTAGAATAACACCTGCAAACGCTGACAACGCGATTCCAAGTGCCACCCCTGCCGCTGTGAATAAGGCTGCCCAGTTTTCTCTAGGCGGTATCAGGAAACCCAGTATTAATTGTCTCTTCATAACCTTGCTTCACATTGTGTTTAAAATGTTCTTGCTTGAAGGGAAGGCTTTTTACAAAAGGTTCCTGTTTCTGAGCCTCTCTAGATCTTTTTTAAAAGCTTGCTGCAGGAACAGATCAAAAGGAAACATCTTAAAAGTTATTAATTTGGCTCCAGCAGGCACTTCCAGACAGTGGGACATTTACCAACGCTGCTCATTTTTTTTTCTTCCATCAGACTTGCCTTTGGAAATCTATTTAACTGAATCTATTTAACTCAACTTGAACCTTCTTAAGAAATTTAATATTTTTACAGCCTATTTTCTTGGAAGGGAGCAGATGACTGATTAGGATCAGAGTTAAAACACCAAAACATGTAACCCGTTATCCTCCTCCCCAACAGCGAGACTGCTGCCATCAAATCCAACACAACTGGTACATTCCAGCTGAACCCCAGGGTTTCTGCCATGGACTAGCAACCCACATTGTCAAAGCCTGCAACTGGAGGTCCCAGAAGATAGAAGAATACACACTCCTACTAAAATTAATCAGATTATATATGTTGTATGCGACATGCACAAGGTAGAGAAAAGTAAAGCAAAGTTTTGTACAGTGTCTCTGCTGCAGATGTGAAAATTGCTTTTATACCTGTTTACACCATATTTATGCCAATGGTTAATATACTAAACCGATATATATATAGTTTACACCATACCTCAAGCTCTCTTATCCATCTGAAACTAAGAAATCATTTTCTTTGATCCTAGGCAGAAATTTACAGACATACCTCTCATTAATGCTGGTGTAAGTGAGATACCATTTCAGCTTCACTGGTTTTAACAAGTTAATATAGCACCTGAATTTGGTCTTCCCTCCCCTTTTCACTACTTCACACTTGTCTATCAGTCCCATTAGGATTATTCTTAATGTACCTGCACAGTTGCAAATTAAACAGTTTTCACATTACAGCAGCTCCCATCACAGCTCTCATGCATCCTCACACGCTCTCGCACAAGACTCTCAACTTAACTCACATCTTTTTCCAGATGTGCAGTTTGAGACTGTAAAAATAAGTCTATTAAACACGTGAGAATTTACATGGTATCATACTAATTTCATATTACCCTGTGCCTGTGTTCTCCACAGTTCTCTCACAGAAAGCTGCACATGCAGCCTCCTCTGCCTACTTTCCATCTACATTACACAACAACCATATATTTATTAAAAACATTCCCCCAGCACTCCTTTGCCCTGACAGGAAGAGCAGCATATTCCAGGGTTGATACTCTACTAAAAAGAGGAGGCATAAATACGAAGGAGAAAGGGAATTCTAGGGAGAAGCAGCAAGTCAAAGTCTCAAATCAAAAAGGAGAAAAATCATGCAAGGAAACAGATATACAGGCAAAAGGGACAGGATGGAAATCAGTATTTCTTTCAAGTAAAAAGCTTTTCTTTTTTCTTTTTCTTTAAAAAAAAAAAAAATCTGTGTCCAACACCTAATTGCAACACATGAGAAATGGATTTACCGGGCACTTTTAAGTGCAAATGTTATGGCCTTTCCCTCTGCAAACAGAGGAAAGTAAAGAAATTATAGGAGAGGCAAAGTCCACGTGGGAAGTGGATGTGCCAGGGTTGAATCATAGATGGGACTGAAGAAAGCAAAGAGGAAAGTACAGCAAAAGTTAAAGCATTTTAAAAAGAGAGCAGGGACTCGGCAGCCAAGGAAGTGGAAACTACTGCAAATCATGAAATCAATAACATGTAAAAGAGAGAAGAAAGCCACCCTAAGCCAAGAGCAGTGGAATGACGGTGCGGAGCAAGGCCAGGAGGAGAAGGAAACCAGGTCAGAGCTGTAACTGGAGAGAAGATTAAGTGGCAGCTTGAAGAGAAGGTTAAACAGTTTGAGCTTCAGGCAGCAAGAGATGAGGAGCCAATAAAGCAATTCAAGGTAGAGAAGAAGATGTGGCTGGAACAACGAGAAAAGGTGGCAACTATACCTTCAGGACAGTGTATGGGAGGGTGTGTGTATTAAAAACCCACAAAAGTGAGAATAGGGGAAGCCAGGAGGAAAAAAACAAAAAGGATTAAACCAGCAGCCACCCAGACTCCAGCAGTGGAGCTGAGAACTGCGGGAACATTTTCAGAGCCAGGACTGATGTTCCTAGATGACTCACCGGTGCTCAGACAGCTCCTTTTCTCGCTTCTTCTCCCTGCTGCAGCCTCTCGCCCCCTTCCTGCCTTCTCCTGAGCTATCCTTAGCTCATCCCTGCACAACCTTCTCGGGGCTCAGAGGCTGAAAGGAACAGCACCCATCTCCTCCCCAATTTCTCCCTGAAGACTTCAATTAGCACTACAGGAGCTCTCGCTGGCTTTGGCTGCATCTGATTTTTTCATGAGTCACCTTCCCCTCTGCAAGTGAGGGATAAACCCACGAGCAGAGATGCAGGTAGGAGCTGGGCTGAAGCACATGCGGTCTTATCAGTTGTCTCAAAGCAGCCCAGGAGGCTCCTTGCTCTTCACCAGAATCCTGGAAATTGTCCAGCCCTGGAAATTGTCCAGCACGCACCAGGTACCTCACATGGAGTACCAGCAATTTTAGCACACACACACAAAAAACCCAAAACAAACAAAAAAAAAAACCCAACTCCGGGGAGCGAGGGAAAGCAAAAATGTCCCAAATTCACAGAGAAACACCACATGTTCCCTCCTCCATCACCTCCGCTGCCCACACATTGCGTGTCTTTGTAAGGATGTCACCAACAGCTAGCACAGGTTCATCAGAAGAGCCAAGACAACCTACAGTCAGAGCAGTTTTACACCTTCATCAAACCTGCAATGCAGGTCCCACCACGCTACGGGGCAAGGAGAACAGGAGCCAATGCGTTTTGCCAGAGCAGCAGAGGGGTGATGGAACTGGGGAGCCCCAGTGCAAACGTGCACACATCGGGTGCCAAGTATCTCACCTCACACCGTGGCCACATGGCAGTTTCCAGCGCTTAATCACTGTGGATGGCGACCACAGAAATAACCGCGTATCCACGAGCTATTCTTAGCCTTCACCGGAGAGGCGATTACCAAATTATCCGCTTACATAATCTCTTTTATATAATCACTACGATGCTCTTCTCCTTATGCAACATGGAGGGAGACCAGGGCCGACTGAAGTAGCGCCTTCTCCAAGGAGAGCTGCGCTGGCAGCACCGTGGGTGGACGTGTTGGCTACGGCAGGTGCATCTATGAGCAAGAGCTGACTCGAGGCGACCGAGCTTTTCAGAAGCAGTGATGTATAAACGTGTGCCTTCAGCCTGAGGAAGACATAAGCATCCCTGCCCACGCTGCTCCACAAGATGCAGAGAGTGGAGATCACCTGCATCTCAAGCTGGTTGAGATGCCAAAGTCAAAGGATGCCCTTGGAGCAGCCTGACCCAGCCCTCGCTAGAAGCAAGTGGAATGTCTCCATTGACTTTTCATGGGCTTTGGATAGGGCCCAGGATTAGGGTTTTAATAAAAATAGGAGGTCAAGATTACTACAGAATTAAAACAAGCTTAATCCAAAAGCCCCTGGCTTTGTGCCACAGCCATGCCCGTGGTTCCTGCGCACAGGGAAAGTCAAGTGAAACTGCAATCAGAACAGGTTTCCTCAGGACACCTTGTGACAGGAGCCAGTAGTGTAGGTCAGCATAGCCACTCCGGGAAGTTTCACTCGACAGAAGGTTTTAGGCATTCCCCAACACATCTCCTACAGCTTTTTCAGGATCTCATCCAATGCCTTCTTGGAACACTGCGGACATCTATGTAGATGGTTGCCACATACAGGATATAGCAAGACCCAACTGACTAATGTTTGCCCAAGACTTTAAGAAGCCAGCATCAAAAGCATGACCTGCAGTAAGTGAGAAGCACAATTCATGTCCTGGATTTCCAAAAACACAAGCTCCAAAATCCACAGATCACCTGCAGATCCTGGGACACTTTTCCATCACCACATTGAGAGTTCAGTGTTAAGCTCAGTTAGCTGTGCACTGCTGGTATTATGGGAAAACCTCAAAATGTGAAGCCCCTCAACAGCAAGGCATCAAAAGTGCTAAAAACCAAAAGAACTAGTTCTGTAAATACCAAAGGAACAGAAGACAGAACAAACTAACACCTTTTATCTCAATTCACCTCATCCCATTGACACTCAAATCCACATGCTGTAGCGTTTTCTCAAGGTTACACAACTAGTAGAATTTGGCCATTATTTGGCACTTACTGTCTCCTCTGCTCCCTAGTTCCCCTAGAAATCCAGGTCATGGCAAGCAATATGCAGGCAAAGCCCCGGCCTTAGCGTGGCACAATATGTTCTACGCAGGGACACGCGGGCACGAGTTTGGGAACAGAGATTGCTATCATTTCAGCTACAGAAAAAAAATTATGAAGTGGCTTAATGTGATCTTACACCATCTCAAACTATGGGATGACCCAGTTCTGAAGAGGTTTAACCCAATCCCGTGTGCTATTATTACTTCGGTACAACAGCCGGGAGATGTGAGTTGCCTTAGTCGAAAAGCAGCTTAGAGCAGAATCGGGGTCCCTCATGCAAAAACCCGCCGCACACGTTAGTGCCTGTCATGACAGCACTGCTGATAGCTCGGGACCAGCAGGCATCCTCAAAGTATTGCTGCTCAGACCATTAAAAATTACAATTCTTGTTGGGGAGATTTGTTTGGGATAGACAAGACAGCACCTAAGGTAGGAGCGACTCACGCCAGCCTTAAAAAGAAAAGCAAACCATGTAAAAGCAGATTTGAAGCTTCTCACACACCCCTCCTCCTCCTCCTCCTCTTCCCTCTTTGTTTTCATTTGTTTTAGGATAGGCAACTGGCTGACCATTTGAAAGAAGTGTGTTTTGGACTGAAGTCCTGCCAAAATAATGGCATTTGAACAAATGAAGGTGGACTTTTATATTCATTACCCTTCTTGTACCGGGTTGAACCCACAGCTCCAAACGTGACGGGGAAGTAGGGCCCTGAGCTGGGAACTGACACTGTTAAGAGAGCCAGCAGTGAATTCCTGGATCTCACTTACACCACTATTGAGATAATTCTCTGTAGTGATGAGCAATACATTTTTTTTCCCCCCGAGGAGCAGAAATGAAAGAGAATGCTTGACTCATCCTTGCCTGGTTCTTGCGCCAAGAGCTGAAGCACACACTTAGTCACCCGACACAGGGAGAAGTGCCTGCACTGAATTTCCGTGTTTACAGCGATATCGTGGGGAAAGCAGAACGGAATTTGCCATGTTAACAGGTTTTCTATGCACTTCAGTGAAGAGATTTAATAAACTCGGGAGAAATTAAACAATTCCCCAGGTAGAGACCTTTACACTGTCTCATATCACACCATCATGCCCAAAGAGGTGTCACGGTGCAGTACAAGCACTTGAATTTCAATTTGTTGCGTCTACATTACAGGGATTGTACTAAAACCAGCGTGGTTTTAACAACTAAACTTTTCTGGTTAGATAAGGTGTGTCCATAAAGGGAGAAACAGACTCAGGCCAGGAGACAGAAGAGAATTTCACCGGCCTACCTACATCCATCAGGTGTGCAAAAAGATATAGCTGTGCCAGGCGAAAAAAAAAACAGTTTCACAGAAACTTAAAACCAATCTGCCTTTGCTACTACAACTATTATTTATTTTATTTTTTTGCTAGTACACATTCCCTGACAGAATTCAGGGAATTCCTAATTTCTTGAAGACTTAAACCTCCTAGATCATGGGCACACTACCAGCTCTTGATCCCATGGTAGCACAAGTCTGTCATTGCAACTACACTGCTGCCAACACCAAGCTAAGCAGAGGAGGTCTACAAAAGCACCACCCTCCCTTGGGTGGCAGTGCCATTACGCCCCAAGAACATGAACTTGTGCAACAAAATACTCCTCTCGCATCAAGTGTAAGGCCCATGGTCTTCAGCTTGCCGTCAATGAGACCCCAGCCACTCTCTCACAGGCTCACGTTCTTCTCATATTAATTTCATCGCAGGGTTCTCTACTTCTTCCTCCTCTGAGAGAGGATCCAAATAGACTGGAATGCACATAAGTAGAAAAGCATAAAAATACATTAAATGTACTTGCTGTACTGGAAGGACGGATTTGTACAAATATGGGCTGCATACATGATCCTCACCTCTAGTTCCACCAGCATAAAACCTGAGAAGGAAGGACCTATCCTCAAAACTATTGCCAGCTATTTAATTGTATGATGCTCACCAACGTCTGAGGTGGGAGACCAAGCCTTAGAATCATAGAATAGTTTGGTTGGAAAAGATCTTTATGGTCATCTAGTCCAACTATGTCCATCTGGCACACCATCATTCCTACTCCAGCTGGAGGGGACAAGCTGCTGACAGAGGGCTCAAGTACAACCAGGGCTGGAGTGAAGGCACGCTCCCACCGCCCGGCTTCAGCATCCTCCAAAAACAGCCACCTTGCACTGTCATTGAACTCTGAAACTAAGGCCCAGATCACTTCACAGCCACTTCCAATGAAAGGACAAGGTTTTTTTTCTTTCAGACCCCCAAACAAGAGACACCGAGTGAAAGGCGCGCTGCAAGACTGCTGTGTTCGCAGGTACCCATCGGCTGGACTCAAGGACAACCATAGATTCATTTTGGTTGGAAAAGACTTTTAAGATCATCAAGTCTAACCATTAACCTAACATTGACAAGTTCACCACTAAACCACGTCCCTCAGCAGCACATCTCTTAAATACCTCCAGGGATGGTGACCCTGCCACTGCCCTGGGCAGCCCATTCCAATGCTTGACAATCCTTTCAGTAAATAATGTTTTCCTAATATCCAATCTAAACCTCTCCTGGCACAACTTGAGGCTGTTTCTTCTTGTCCTATCGCTTGTTACTTGGGAGAAGATACCAACCCACCTCATAATGATCCCTCCCATGCTGCAGCTGAGGGTGGACCTTCCCCAGAGATACAGTCTCCAGCCGTGACCCCCTGCCACCCTACAGATGGGAAAGGCTGGGGAGGTCATTAGCTTCAGGTTGAGCACTTCTGCTCTGACAAACACTTGGCAAGTGATGTGGGAAAATGAAAGGATACCAGCTGGAAAAGTTAGTCTTATCCAACGGCATCTTTCAGGGGAAAACAAAAACCAGATTCTGCTAGCTTTCTCTTCTAGCAGGGCATGGAAAAGGTCTGCATGATTGCCTTCTACGTCAGTACACATTCAGTATTGTCTAGGGACACGGTTTAGTAGTGGACTTGGCAGTGTTAGGTTTATGGTTGGACTCGATCTTAAAGGTCTTTTCCAACCTAAATGACTCTATGATCCCTGTTAGATGACACCTAATGTATTGAAAGAAGAAGTGTGCTACTAAAATGAGCAGTCCTGCTCCAAGACATACATTCTCCTCCTCACTTGTCACAAGTTTCATGATGCTGCCACTGCACAAACAAAACAAACCTCTGCTGAATCAATGGAAAACTATCCCCTCTCACTTTTTTCCCCCACCCTCTTTTTTGTGGCATCAGAGAATCAGTGGGTTGATCTGATCCTTCTGTGGCCACATGGTCACTAGACCTGTGGGAACTGGTAGAACAATGGATTAGGGACCACCCTTGCCAGCAACAACCCACCTCTGCATTGGTTGAGACACAGATTAGAATCCACTTCTTGCTAACTCCTCTCCTAAAATCAACCAGACTGAAAGCTTAGTCATTGAGAAAGAGAGATTTTTCGCTGAGTTATTTAAAACAAGAGTTTAGTTAACACCTATTTAGCGTGAAGCTGAAGACACACGTGAGAAGAAAGACATTTTTAACTCAGCAGTGAAAACTTTTCCACTTAACACGTCAGAAACTTGTCAACATACATTATTCTCAAAAAGAAAAGAGGAAGAAAGTATTCAACAAACCTGGACTCTTCTCTCATGCCCCTCCAAAACACCAGGCATGGTATTTCATCTCATGTATTACCTTGTAACACCCGCTATTTATGACCTTATCTTTCCCTGGTCTTGGAAGTGCTATTTAATGTCCAAGATTCCAGGCTTCAGACAGACCCAAGATTCGTTGCCCAAAAGGCACTACTTGAGCAAAGGAAAAAAAGATCATTTTAGAAAGACTCTGTCTCCTGCTAGTTAGAAGAGAGTTCGTATTTGCCATAGTAAA
>NW_010339105.1:0-4389 GCF_000700745.2 Antrostomus carolinensis
TTAGGAATACTGACACCTACGGCTTAAAGAGATAAGATAGGAATACCAATGCCCACTATAATTCCTGTGCCTTTCTCTCTCCATCACCTGTTTGTTAGATGTATAAAAGCAGGACCCTCTCACAGCGAAGATGGAGACCTCACCTACCAGTGGACACACTGTGTAGGACTTCCCAGCTGCTGGGAAAGGTTCTCTGATCCTTCGCTGTGACAGCTCCCCAGCTGAATCACGGATCTGGATGATGGTAAAGTGTTTGGGCAACTGGTGATGAATCTTTCTTACTCACTGTAGTTAACCCATGTGGTGATGATCAGGTGCGTTACCCTGCTTATCTCTGTACCTTGCTTGTTCTTGTTTTTCCCCTGCTTTGAACTAAAGTGAAATAAGTTTGGTTTTGTTTTCAAGTTGGTGTCTGTCATTTTTGCTAACCCCGCCAATTGGTAACCTCAATCACAGCAGTCACACACACTCTCCTTCTGTCAGGTTAAATGTCCAACCAGCCCAGCATTGCAGCTCTGACAGAAAAACCTGGAAATAAAGGGAGTTTGTGCTGCCGATTCCATAGATCTGGTATGTGAAGCTATTGTGAAGCCAAGGACAGTAATAGTCTTGGGTCATTAAGACTGATAAAGTAGGATACTGTGGTGGTTGAACTGGGCTGGCAGCCAAACACAGCCACTCGCTCACTCCTCCCACCCAGGGGATAGGGGAGAGAATTGGGGGGCAAGGGTAAGGAGAGGAGTAGACTGAGATAACAACAATTGAATCATTGAAATAAAAGAAAACTTAAAATGATACTGATATTAAAATAATAATGATAATAATAGTAATAATAAAATATGCAAATGAGTGACACCCAGGGCCACTGCTCACCACCCACCGACCAAGCCAGGCCCGTTCCCAGATAACGATCCCGGAGGAGCGACAATCCCGAACTGAAACCGCAATCCCGGGAGAGCCAGAGCCCGAGCGAAAGCCAGAGAGAGCAAGAGAGGAAGAGCCCCTCACGAATCTCCTGCCCATGGGGGACAGGAGATGGAACAGCCCCTTGGCAGAGCCCAATGCCCTTGGAGCTGATCCATTGCAATATTCCTCACCCCCTGAGATCTTGCACTTGCAGACGGACAAACACAAAGTCCTTCACTGCCAGGGACACAAATGCAACATGGGGATGTTCTCAGCGTTTCTCTCCTAACAAATCCCAGCTGAACCCAAATCCAGCGCTGTTCCAGCTGCTGAACAGAAACCAGCCCAGAGTTCTGGCCCAGCTCAGCACCAGGACAGATACTTGTGATTTAATTAACTAGCATATCTAAATGTAAGTGGCGTAGTTTTCCCCAGAAATGATGGTTACAGCTGTATGAGTCGATACACACGGAAAATGCATGACTGGTTTGAGCTGAGTACCTGAACAGATATGAAGTGGTGCAGATGTGCAGCTTCCTCTCCCCCTTCCCTCTGCCAGCGTGCTCTGTCTGCCTGCAGCGGGATGGACAGGCTGACAGGCTCTGCGCCGTGTCAGATCTCAGTGCTCCAGGGAGCACAGACCCACGCTCTGCTCTGTGGGTGCCCACACAGATACCTGCCCAGCAAGAACGATCTGAACCCTTTCACACAGCCTGAGCAAGAACTTGTAGGAATACACAGCGCCGATAATGCAGATACGTGCCATGGCGTGAAAGAAGGCTCTGCCTCCCTGCTTGCGACATGCTGTTGTGACATGGCTTGCCAGAGTTAAGGCAAAGAGGTTGATGAGAGGTAAACCTTGGAGAACAGAGCTGCTTAAAGAAAGCCTATAAACCAGTACTGAATGACACTTTCCCTGTACACTAGCCTAGTTACCCAGATCGTCACTGGAGCTGTCAATCTAATTGTGCAGCATGGAAAAGTGGAATTTGTTGTTTACAGATTTCTACCCGATCATTTCATTTGATACCTCCTAGTCCTTATGCTATAAGAATTCACGTGTCCCCTTCTCCATGTGTCTCTCACACTGCCACTTAGATTTCTCTTTCCCAAGGTGAAGCGTTCTCGTCTATTTAGCTTGTCCACCAAAAGAAGCTGTTCTGAATCACTTTCTGTATCATTTCTGATTCTATAATTGTTTTTAAGATCAATGACCACCACAGCATTCAGTATTCAAGAAGCCACTGAATACTTCCCGTTACATTTACCTGTTGAATAGCATTGCACATTGACATGATTTTTCATAGAGCTTCTTGCAGTGACTGCTAAGTTTTTTCTCTGAACAGTAATAACTTATTTAGAGCGCATCACTCTGTATGTATAGTTGTGTTTGCTTTTCCACATTCAATAATTCACAATTAGCAATATTAAATTTTGCCTGCCTCTTTATTGTGCTGCCATTCAGTGTGCCACAATCCTCCTCCAGTTCTTCTAGCAGGAGAGCATCTAAGACGAGAGAGTGGCAAAGGGACAACTTTTAGAAGGCATGTGAGGAAAGATGCACAAGCAGCACCAGGACACCAGGAATACATCTCTGTTGTGGTTCAAGCCCAGCTGACAACTAAGCACCACACAGCCACTCACTCACTCTCTCCGAGTGGGATGGGGGAGAGAATCAGAAGGGTAAAAATGAGAAAACCTGTAGTTTGAAATAAAGATGGTTTAATAGGTAAAGCAGAAGCCATGTGTGCAATCAAATCATTCACCACTTCCCATCGCAGGCAGGAGTTCAGCCACCTCCAGGACAGCAGGACTCCATCACACGTAACAGTGACTTGGGAAGACAAACACCATCACTCCTAATGTCCCCCCCTCCTTCTTCTTCCCCCAACTTTATATGCTGAGCGCGATGTCATCTGGTCTGGGATATCCCTCTGGTCAGTTGGGCTCAGCTGTCCCAGCTGTGTCCCCCTGCAACTCCTTGTGCACTCCCAGCCTCCTTGCTGGTGGGGTGGGTGAGGAGCAGAAAATGCCTTGACTGTGGGTAAGCACAGCTCAGCCATAGGTAAAACACCTCTGCATTATCAACACTATTTCCACCACAAATCCAAACACAGCCCCATACTGGGAAGAACACTGACTCTACCGCAGCCGAAAGCAGCACATTCTCCCACCCCTCATTCCATACCGTTTATGTCATGCTCAGGTCCCACACTATCCAGTACACCCTCATTAACCCCCACCATCCTTCTGGAAAAATCTGTCTTCATCTCAACCCTTCGAAGCCCATGTTGGGCGCCAAAAAAGACTGTGGTGGTTTCACTCCTTTGGCTGCAGCCAAACACAGTCTCTCTCTCACTCCCCTGCGCAGGGAGCAGTGGAGAGAATTGGCAGGGTAAAAGTAAGAAAACCTGTGGGTTGAGATAAAAACTATTTACTAATTAAATTTTGGCTTTTGTAAATATACTGGCCACATTTTTAGAGTTGTGTATGGGTGTAACTATGTAGTACCTGGTAGACCGGTGCAGTTTTGTAAGAACAAACCTGAAACAGCAATATAACTGGTAACGTGTATTAAGGTTTCAGCCAACTTGTGGTGGTGGCCAGTTGAGTCTGTACATCAAGATAAACTTCAACATGAACATCCTTATAGACCAGCTGATGGAGTATGGGCTAGATAAGTGGACAGTGAGGTGGATTGAATAGTGGCTGAACGGCTGGGGTTAGAGGGTGGTGGTCAGAAGAACTAAGTCCAGCTGGAGACCAGTCACTGGTGGTGTCCAGCTGTGGTTGACACTGGTTCCAGTTCTGGTTTTCATTAGTGATGAAGCAACATGCAACCTCAAGTTTGCAGATGATACAAAACTGATCGGAGTGGTTGGTGCACCAGCTCTCTCTGCTACCAGAGGAACTTGGACATGCTGGAGAACTGGGCAGACAGGAACCTCATGAAGTTCAACATGTGCTAAGTCCTGCACCTGGGGAGGTACGCTAATACATGCTGGGGGCTGATCACTTGGAAAGCAGCTTTGTGGAGAATGGTGGTGTGGTCCTGGTGGACAAAAAGCTGAACAGAGCCAGAAATGTGCCCTCACAGCAAAGAATGCCAATAGCTGCCAGGGCTAGATTAGGACCATTGCCAGCAGGTCAAGGGACGTTCCTCCCCCTGCTCAGCACTGGTGAAACCATATCTAGAGTGCTGGGTCCAGTTCTGGGCTCCCCAGTACTAGAGAGGCATGGACATAGTGGAGTGAAAGTTATGGAGAGCCACTAAGGCAACCAAGGGACTGGACTTCCTCCTCTACTCTGCCCTGGTGAGGCCGCATCTGGAATATTGTGTCCAGTTCTGGGCCCCACAGTTCAAGAAGGACAGGGAACTGCTTGAGAGAGTCCAGCGCAGAGCCACCAAGATGATGGAGTGGAGCATCTCCCTTATGAGGAAAGGCTGAGGGAGCTGGGTCTCTTTAGCTTGGAGAAGAGGAG
>NW_010339105.1:4700-6123 GCF_000700745.2 Antrostomus carolinensis
AGGTCCCTTCCAATCCCCAACATTCTGTGATTCTGTGATTCTGTGTACGCCTGTCGTGCAAGGAGAGGCCGACAGAGCTGGGACTGTTCAGCCTGGAGAAGAGAAGGCTCAAGGGGATCTTATAATTGGTCTGCTGGGGCTGTTTAATGGAGATGGAGCCAGACTCTTCTCAGTGGGGCCTGGTGACAGGACAAGAGGCAATGGGCACAAGCTGAAACACGGCAAGTTCCATCTGAACATAATAAAACAGTTTTTAACTCTGAAGGTGGTTGAACACAGGTTGTCTGGAGAGTGCGGAGTCTTCTGCTGTGGAGATACTCAAACCAGAGGAGGGCCACAAAATTGGGGAAGGGTTTAGAGGGGAAGTTGTATGAGGAGAGGCTGAAGTCGCTTGGTTTGTTCAGCCTGGAGAAGAGGAGACTGAGAGGAGATCTCATCACGGTCTAGAACTTCCTCCCAAGGGGAAGAGGAGGGGCAGGCACTGATCTCTTCTCTCTGGCCACCAACGAATGCCAGGAGCAGAGGAAATGGCAGGAAGATGTGGCAGGGGAGGGTGAGGTTGGCCATGAGGAAAAGGTTCTTGAGGCAGAGGGTGGTGGAGCACTGGAACAGGCTCCCCAGGGAGGTGCTCATGGCACCAAGCCTGACAAGATTCCAGAAGCATTTGGCCACCATGTGCCCTCAGGGACATGGTCTGAATGTTGGGCTTGTCCTGTGCAGGGACAGGAGTTGGACTGGATGATCCTGGTGGGTCCCTTCCAACTCACAACATTCAGTGATTCTATGAAACCCAACTGGACACAGTCCTGGGCAACCTTCTCTAGCTGACCCTGCTTTCAGCAGTGGGGTTGGGCTGGACAGTCTCCAGACAGTCCTCCGACTTCAGGTGTTCAGTGATTCGGTGAACTGGAGCCTTTCTAAGCTCACTCAGTCTGTTTATCACGAGGGGAAGGGAGAGATCCAGAAGAGAAGAAAAGAACACAGTGGGATTACCATCAAAGCTGCAAGTCCAAGGTCCGGTCTGATCTAAGTAACCATTTTATGAAAGTAACAAAATGTCTTTTTTGTTCCCTCCTTGCACCACCTCCTTTAAGTGTCTGCATCACTAGGCTCTTCATGCTGAGGTGCAAAACAATTCACAAGTCAAACTTGCTTAAAAGGTTCATTGATCTGGAAACCTATCCAGAGATGTACAACATCATCTCATCACTGTCCAGGGTGAGCTGGCTGGACTGAAGATAAAGTGCTTGCTGTGTCAAGGTTGGCTGCAGGGGAGAGACATTTTAGCTGGGAGGATCACAGCTGGCCAGCTGGTGGAGAAGGACCTTCTTGCCAAGGGGAGTTTGACTAGAGCTAGTGAGTCACATATTGGTGAAAGGGCTGTGTGTCCCTTGGCAAACAGGAGCCAACCCGAGTAACCACT
>NW_010339106.1:0-16159 GCF_000700745.2 Antrostomus carolinensis
AAAGAAATTCCCCCGCCCCGAGCGTCTTAATCTGGCAGAAACCTCATTATACATCATCACCGAGTGCAACAGCTCTGAAAATTAACATCTGCACAGGGTAAAAGCCAGCCAGCGTGCCTAATCCTTGAGAGGCTAATAAAAGAATAAATCTTCAATATGTAAAAAACATCCAAAGACAACGGTAAGAAGAACTGTTCTTAAAGATTCTTGTTAATTGGGAAAAGAAAATATGACCTTTACAGAGGAGCTTGTATTTATGACTGAATGGAAGGTAAAGATATCAAAGCGAGACACGCACAAGATGGGAAAAGGTCCATGAATGCCATGAAGAGTTGACTCACCAAACAGATACCCAAGTTAACCAGCATCAGGAGAGATGGCACATGCAAAAGCCGTGAAAATATACCAGACAAACTTGCAAACTGTGGCATCACGTTGACAGTTGGACTTGATGATCTTAGAGGTCTTTTCCAACCTTAATGATTCTATGATCACTTCAGAAGTCAGCACATTTTTGAAAAAAAAAAAAAAAAAAGAGGAAAAAGAGAAACACTATTGCAAATTGCCTACCGCCTGTCCTGGCCAGTCACACTGAATCACTGCAAGCCATCAGTGTTTCATAGGCAAGTTTACAGCCCAGAAAAAACACGAACAAAATATAACCATGCTGCATGAGGGCAAACGTGCATAGATGTGAGGTCAGAAGGTGTCAGGTGAGCTCAGTGGAATGCAAACAAGATCAGTATGACAATTGCAGGCCAGCCAGGAGAAACTAGAGCTGCAAGGGGAACTACTTTAAAAGGACTAGGAATAATGGGTTACCCTTCTTTCTGTGCCCAACCAAGCAAGCCACACCATAAAGTATCAGAAGACCAAGATAACTTTAGAGAGCTGAGAAGAGGAAGAACAATGCACACCAAGACAGTGCTGTAAGACAAAAATCACGGAGTCATTAGACAATCATTGAGTTCACCGATTTTTTAAAAAATAATAAGTTACTGCTGTAGATCACAGAGCTAGAGAACAGAGCAGTAGTTCTTCCAAAGAAATATGTTAACATCAGAGTTTATCACAGATAACCTAAACACAATGCACAATTTAACAGCAAGTTACAAAAGTGCATCTTGCTATTTGGCTTTTGGAAGGGATGTGATTATTAAAAAAACCCCAAACAAACCCGAACTTTAATCTCCCTATTTTTTCAGTATGATATGCACTCACAATAGATGTGTCTTCACATTTTCACAGCTTCTTATCTAATGGAAGTATCCTACTTCACCTAGAGCAGGTACCCTGATTTCACAGCTGTTTTTTTTGGTTTTGTTTTTGGTTTTTTTAAAATTTTTTTAAATTACTTTTAAAATTACTAGTCTTGTCAATAACAAAGACCATTCTTTCTCTTTTCTGTGACAATAGAATTATAACTAGGTGGGGACACTAACTGCTCCCATTTAGTAGCAAGAATCAGCTACTAATTTCTAGGATCCAGCATAAAAGGCTTATGAATATAAATTCTCTCATCCATATACTCCTCTTGGTCTTCATCATATTACCAGTTTTGAAGTTTCTGTATTCTTCTAAAAGCATGCTTGAGTTTGCATTGGAACAACTCCACCTATCTTTAGTTGCTTCGCAGCATCTAAAAAGGCTTAGAATCCACTCTGTGTAACAAACGTTTATTCAGAAACAGATAATACATTATCTTCTCCAACCCCTAATGTTTCCTCCCCCTCCCCGTTTTGTTTTTTTTTTTTCTTTTTAATAAAACAGGTGTCTGATGAGCAATCTAAAAAAGGAGAACAATAGTCATCTTAGGTCCCCTCCCCTACAAACATCTGTTGTTCACATGAAGCACTCAACCAATAATGGTGCTGTTGGCTTCCAAACTAAAGAGAGTACTCCAGAAAAACAAGTCTTGCCAAGTCCTCAGTTATTTCCATGGCTAAAAGGGATACAGTGAGATAGAGGAAATGGTTTGCACCAGCTAGATAGAGCAAAGAGTTAATACAGAACAAGGAAGCAAACGAAACATAGGGTTGACCAAGAAATGGAATCTGGACCTACGACAGTTACAGAGAGTTCATTAAAGTTCAGCAGAGCTGAACAGAATGGATTAGGTTAGTCTCCCAGCTAGAAGGATCAAATTCAAACCCCAACCAGATTCTGGAAGCAGCTCATAGCTTTCCTCTCTTATAACACAATTTGAACAAATACAAACAAATGGAGCTACTGTGACTTCAAATACCCATGGCAATAACACTGCACTACCAAAGGAAGTGTTGGAAGGGCCACCTAGTGGCCTGTGGCTCATCACAGATGCTCACTGGCCAAGTCACATCCTTGCTGCTCTGCATGGGATTTGCTTAATGCTCCTCTCCTGTGCTCCTTACAGAGTGCTAACTGCTCTCCTCTCCAAAACCTCTCCCCAAAGCCATGAAGTGCAGCAATCATCCTCCAAATCCATGCACGCGAGCAGCACACCCACACAACAGCAAAATGTTGCCCAAATTATATCTCTCAAAGAAGTGAGTTCTCAGGTGCAAGAAGAGACTGCTTCCTGTGTATTAGTATCTGAAAAAGGCCCCAGCTTCTTCCTTTTTAAAGGAGACTAGGTAAGTCAGAAGGTAAGAAAAAAAAAATAATGACCCTGCATCAGCAGAAGGATGCAATACAGTCTGATGGGAGTGAAACACTTGGATTTCCTCTAGCTCTGAACACAAGACTGGTTCAGTCCAGAAAAAAAAGAGCAACCGAGCCTGACCCTACAGGGCTAACAGATTCATTGTACAAATGCCAGAGCCCTTCCCTCCCCCACCTCTCTGCATTACCGGAGTTGAAGCATCCTTCCCACAGCACAACGGGAGGTGCACTTGTGCATATGTTCTTCCTGCCTGATGCCTCCATCAGCTGGTATACACAGCGGGAAGCTCAGTTTTTCACACTTCTCAATGTCACAGCTGCTCAGCAGAAAAATATCCAACAGCCAGAATGAAGTAGTATGCTACCAAATGCATACAAGGCAAAGATGCAAGATGGTGCTTCCTGTACGGAGCCACACCTGACTTTGTACCCAGCGCAGCAATTTCAGAAACAATGTGGTATTCTTGCCTGCTGATAATCAAGGGGATGCACCTTTTAGTTAAAAGTTAGTCAGAAGAAAAGAGAAGGAGATCACCACTCCTTCCCCTCAAAGTCTATGTGCACTTTTAATGGTCACTAGGGTCTTTGGAGTAAAGGAGGGAGTTACATGGTATATGCTTGGTAACACATTACTGGCAGAAGGGGGAAGTTATTCTTTTAGGAAAAAGATCATGGAAGAAAACTCCAACTATGAAAACAGAAAGTACACACACAAGAGGAAACACTATTGTACAGTATGGTAGCGATCATAGAAAACAAAAAAAATCAAGGCAGGTAAATGCAAACAACATCTGCACTCCTGCACCTTTCTCATTCCCCAACTTAAGTTTTCCAGTCCACTGCTCATCCCCCCTTCTCAGAGTTTAATTTTGAATTCTGTGGGCTGCACAGAGGCAGAGACCCCTGAGGATTTGAAGAGTGCCTTCAAGATAGTGTCAGGGTCCACCTCAGCTGGGGGGTTTGAGGAGGCGCTTGCACTTGACCGACGTGGCTCCCCTTCCTTCTTCACTGAAGGTGTATCACTCAATCGGCTGCAGGATTAAAAAAGCAGTATTTAACCTTTCATTATGAAATAAAATTTAACACTATGTCTGCATTAACTGTTCCTGATGTTGTCCTCTGCCCATTAGAGATAAAGGTTTTAAATATGTTTTCCTCACAAGGAAACTTCCTCATCTCAGACTTGTTTTGAACCTCAGGGCTGGGAACACTATGGAGTCAAGCTATACTGCACTCAGCTCAACACAGAGCACCACAGAGTGAAAGAGAAGGAGAATATTCATGGGACAATAACTTGCCAGTTTTCCTCCCCTCAGGTTCTCCTGAAAACAGGACCTGCAAATGTGTTTGGTTCTTCCCCCACCCAAAGGATACTTACAGCAATATAGGCTGGTCTGAGGTGATGACATTCCCATTCATATGAAGATTGCATTTCATTGGTT
Organism: Antrostomus carolinensis; assembly: GCF_000700745.2. Taxonomy (NCBI): domain Eukaryota; kingdom Metazoa; phylum Chordata; class Aves; order Caprimulgiformes; family Caprimulgidae; genus Antrostomus; species Antrostomus carolinensis. The sequence continues at coordinate 4,083 of NW_010339106.1, forward strand.
GACCTAAACAAAAACACAATTTTAAAAAGTCCTTTTATCAGAATCGTGGTTAAGGCAAGGTCCTAAAAATATCACACATCAGTGCAAGCAATAGACTTCAGAAAGAACAGTTGATAGATCTTTGTTGCAAAATCGTAGCAACAGAAGAACCACCGAAACACTTGGTACAATACAAAGTACAAATTAACAATTACATTGTTCAAAGTTTATGGAGAAGCTGATACTAACTGTTGTACAGGTCTGATTCAAAATGCCTCTGACTATGCCTTCAGACTTTTGCAAATATTAGTTTTACCTGTACTTTGCAAACAGCTATTCTGTATGGAGATAAAGCCTTTCTAAGGACCATCTAGCTCTTGGCGCTGGATTAGAAACAAAAGAAATTTAATCTGGAAGTTAGACCAGTGGAATCACCTGGACCCAGCCTCTTGCTTTGGCCATTCTCTTTCTAGGAAAACTTTTTCTTTTTTTAAAACTTCACTTAAATAAACTGTGCATATATTCAGCTAGCTACATAGGAGCGTGTTACATTGTCTAACACTTGAACTGATTTTCTGGCATTTTCTCTCTTGGTAGCACACGAATATCTGAGATGCTTCCAAACTCTCTGCTGAGGTGGAAAAGTCTTTGTTGATTTATCTATCCTAAATGCAACTCTGACCTCAAACTTACCATCTAAGCACCTGTTGTTGTATTTCTTATACGCTGTGATAGCATCTTCTTTCTTCACAAACACTACCTCAGCCACCCCAGGGTGCACCAGCCGGGCTCGCTTCAGAGCGCCGCACACACAGAATAACTCCTGAGGGCAGAGAGTTAGTCATGACCATGGTCACATCAAAGGCACCACTTCAACCAACAACACCGAGTGAGAAAGCCTTAGTTTCCTAATTGCACCACCCATCCCGCTCAGTAAACACACGAGTGTTTGTTCCTGCCACTTGTCTTTGTGTTTCATATGTTACGAGTACTTGGCATTTGTAATACAGGTTGCACAAAGCTCCGTGGTGCTACCGAAACGAGCAGAAACGTCCAAGGCCAGTACTCTATACCCTTTGTCACACATCAAGACCAGGCTCTTTCTCAGCCTGCTGAGAATGGAAGCACCCAGGTAATTTAGATGGGGGCTTAAGTTCTAGGGGAACACCAAGCACCATTAGCATGAACTCAGTTCTAAGTGATGTCAGGTACTTCAGTTCACCCTAGAAGCGGGATTTTGTCCCATCTTAAGCATACACTTTTTTTTAAAAAAGTTATTAAAAAAAATCAAGAACTCTCAAAGTTTTTGCAAGGAAAGCAAACCCATGTCATACCTCTCTTCATTGCATTCACCATAGATCAAGTGATTTACCAAAAGAGGTAGGATAAGGGAAGGAAGCTTCACTCATCCACACTAAGCAACACTCACAACAATGTCTTCCTCTGTGACTCGAGGATGCAGATTGTTTACAGTCATCTTTGTGCCTTCCAAAGGACTGAACGCCAGCTGCCAACACAAACAAATGCATCACATAAAGGTCAGAAATGCAGCAGGCAAGACAGCACAGCAGAGAAAGCATTAAAAAAGTCACTAAAGGGCTGTCTGGGAAAGTCTGTACACACACACAAAGGAAAGAGCTACAGCTAGTAACAGGAAGTAGTGAGCCCAGTTTACTACTGGGCTTGCAAAAGCCCAGCTCATCTGATGTTGAAAAGGAGCCCCTTTTCCATGCTAATTTCTCTCTGACATAACTTTTATCTTTCATTCACGAGTAGGACACTAACTTAATCCACGTACATACACAGTACTATCTGGTCATGCCCACACTTTTATCTGCATGTCTCCTGCTGCACTCAGAATCAGCCAGCAAACCCCAAAATATGGCTCCAATCCCTCAAGAGCACTCTGAACTCAACGTGCCTGGGAACACCTGGTGGATTACCTGTACCCATCATCAGGCAGTTTGGCAAAACAATTTCAGGCAGGTTGTCTACAGACTGCCCAAGAGGTCTTGTGTGGACAGCAAGAAGCTGGAATTGGAAGAATCCTGCTCCTCTCCTTGCTAACAGGAGCAGACAGAAGACAACATTACTAGTAGTGTTAAAACTCTATTCTTATGGACGTGGAAGCCATCAAGGACAACTGCCACCTCCCTGTAGAGGATTCCTCCAGGATCACATGCTCCCACGCTATATAGAAAAGCTGAGAGAAGCATGATGCACTATCTGAGAATGTCCAGTCTCTCCATAAACGCCGAAAAGGATGTTCAGACAAGTTTTAAATTCTTGGGACATGAGTTGCAGTTACCAGAATTAGCTTGATGGAGTCCCAGAAATAATGGTGGAAGGAAGACAGAAATGAGCTGCTTGCATAAATGATGAACAGCAACTTTCAGATGTTTCAGAGACTTCTATAAAGAGCATCTCCCACTTCCCTGGGCTCACCTCAACAGGTGCCGGTTCTTTTGGAGGCTCCTCCTTAGTCACTAAAGTCCGGGACATGTTTGTCAAGGCCTTTGTCCGCATAGGAGAGGGAGGTGCAGGTGGAGCTGTGTATGTATCATTCTGGACCACTTTAGTCAGGGGGACAGTCTTGGACAGAGAGAATTTATTGCCACTCAGCCCAGTCTATAGGAAGAAAGAATAAAGTAACTCAGAGCTGCAGTCATCCCTCTTTTTCAAGCACCAACAGCAGGAGAATATTACTAGCATGCACTAATAACCGCGTGTCCTTCCCAGTGTCAGAACCGCCACGGTGCTGGAGACTTTCAGCCTCGAGACAAAAATCAACTGAAGTTTCTGGGTACATGTTCAGACCAAAAGAGCACTTTGCTCACTAATGAGCACTTTTTAGTTTCATATTCTTCTTAGAAGAACTTTATCAGTGCGATTTGAATTTGAAATCTTTTATCCAAAGATTTTCAAGTACTTTACAGAGTGTTCACAAAGATAACTCATTAACAATAAGATCAAGCTTCCCTAGTACAAACAACAGTACTTCTTCAGAAACACCAAGGTAGGGCACACAAAGACATGGAGCATAACCCTTCTAGTTGGAACTACCCGAGTTTAAAGTCAGACTAAAAATTGTGCTTGGTAGCTGCTGTGAACACTGGATAGAACACATTTACTCCTTGGAAAAAAAAAAAATCCACTAGGCTGCTTTCAAGGATCACAAATGGACAGGAATTCTGTTCTGAATAACCCACATGAGAAAAAAAACATAGGATAACCACTGCACTAGACTTCTTGCGTGATGGTAAACCAAATTAAACTTGCTTTCTCAGAACCACAGAATAATTTAGGGCAAACCTACATCCAGTCTCCATGTCTGAAACAGAGCTAACTTCAAAGACATCAGGCTGGCTCAGGGCCTTATCCAGTTAAGACAATTTTACAAGGCAATTTTACAACCTCTCTGGGTCCCTGTGTCAGAAAGGCTAACCAATATCCTGGGAATTGCACAACTCCTCCCCTCCAAATCCAACCAGAATTTCTTTTGCTGCAACACATTTGTTGGTTCATCTCCCTGTACACTCCTGAAAAGGACCTAGGTTTTGCTTTTTCTATGGCCATGTATTAGGCAGTGCGAGTGGGCAGATCTCACTACAGCCTTCTCAGTCTTAAGAGATGCCCCTCTTGCACTCTCTCCTCACACATCATACACTGCAGCCTTCTAACCATCCTGCTGCACTAGTTCCAGTCTGTCAGTGCCTTTCTTGTATCGCAGAGCCCTGAAACAGACACAGTATTCCAGGTGCGTTCTCCAAATGCCAAACACATCAGAATAATTCCTTCCTTGATTTGCTGGCTATGATCTCACTAACATACAATGTCCAGTACATCTTCACTGCTGCAAGATGAACTGCTAATTTATTCTTACCGTATCACCAGCAGGACCCTCAAGCTCTTTCCTACAAAACCACTTTCTAGCCAATCAGTTCTCAGGTTAAGTTGGAGAGGGTTATCCCATCCCAAGAGCAGGACCTCACATTTGTCTGTGTTGAAATTCCATCTTCTCCAGAGCATCAGTACTACCCAACAAGCTGCAAACTAACATTCTGCATGGCAAAAGATTTCATGCTTTGATGTCCAGTCTCTAGAAGCAGCAGAAAGCTTCCCTTGCTTGCCTGTTCAAACAGTAATGAGACAGGTTCAAAGCACTTCCCCAACAAGAAGAAAGTCAAGAGCTCATATGCAGCAACCTGCCAGCAAGGCAGAAAGCACATGTTCTGGCTGCAAAAGGTCTATAAAACCACAGTTAGCCTAAAAGGGACCCTGTCCCAAAAATAACACTAGAAGCATTGGAACAAAGGGAATGGTGGGGTGAAGAGCAAACATTTCAGGAGAAAGCATCGTTTACATACTTTAAAAGAATGTAAGCCCTGTAAAGCCGCAGCCTGTGTGTCCACCCAATGTCAGCATGGCATGGTGGGGACTGTTCAGATAATCCCTTACCGCACTGTGCAGGAAACTGTTTGCCGTGGTCATTTTCATCTGTTTGCTTGTAAGGGGAGAGACACTTTCATCATCATCTTCCATGTCATACAGACCCTGAAGAGAAGCAAGGTAATAGTTTACAAGCAGGTAGATCTAATCTAGACATAATTTCCAAAATAAGTAGTCTTTCCCTGCCTTCAGCCTCTTCAGGTAATGAACATGACTACACTGGACTTTACTCCTGTCCTTGCAGCTTGGGGATATAGAGTGGAAGTTCAAGAATGCAAGTTCATTTCAAAACACCAGTGTAAAAACTATCCAGCTTCTTTTCCAGAAACTCCACAGTAAAGTTATTTCCCTCTGTGGATTCCCTAGACCTCATCAGGACTGATAAAACCACATTAATAGAATAAAGCCTCAGTGTCTTACCTTTTAGCACCCCGTTACCTTTAAGGTTGAAGCTTGGGCATACAGGGTTTTTTTTGTTGTTTGGTTTGGGTTTTTTTTTTTGCCAGCAGATGCCTGGAAAGTACATCTGAACCAAACGTTCCTTTTGAACAGCCTGCTTTCCTCAGCACAGCACACATCCGCCTGGCACTAGAAAACACTGCACTAGGAGGTTGGCTGAATGAATAATTAATTTCCCAGCTCAATTTAATGCTCATAGCCCTACCTTAAAATACTGAGGCTAATGCAAATATTTTTTAATGAACTCTAAATAATGTTAAGAAAAAGACTATAAACATACATCACTGCCCAGAAAATAAGAAGTCATAACTCAAAACAGCTTCCCACTAATTCAGTAGAAAGGTGAAGAAAAAAATCAAGGGATTAGCAATGAGAGCTTGCAGAGTCAGTAGGTTATCATAGTCAGTGGGTTGTCACAGTCAGCAAGATTCTGGTTTACAAACAGGAAAGTTGTTCCAGTCATAGAAATACTATGAAGGAAAAAAAAAATACCAAAAAGGGATGGTAGAACAAAAGAGAATTGTGCAGAAAAGAACTCGGAAAAGTGCTAGCCATCAGGACAACAGAGTTGGGTTTGAGACAAAATGAAATGGATTCGAGGCTTATAGTGATGAGGTCAGAATAAAGATGACACTTGTTAAGTGACAGCATCTGGGATATGTGAGGGCAGCACATCAACGTAGAGGTAACAAACACAAATAGTTAAAGTTACCATAACTGAGGCAAAAAACCCAAACCAAACCAGGATATGGTATCGTGAACACCAAGTTTTCTAATATTTCATATAATACTTTAGGTACACACACAAAAATGTAATGAAAACATGTAATTTCTCTCTGAAAGCACTCAAGGTGGTTGAACGGCTGAGGGCTGTGACAAAGGCCTTCAAAACTGATGTCGGAAGAGACAGCACAAATTCCAGGGTTTTCCTCAGAAAAAGTCTGATTGATAAGGGATATGGCCACTCTGATAGTACATCTGAGTATCAGTCAACATCATTCACTCTCAGGTTTCCAGAAAGGACCCAGAGCTGGGATTTCACAGGAAGGTTATACCCTCTTCCACCTCACTGTAGAGCATTTGACCATGTACAATCCTACCCATACTCTGAAGAGGCTGGCAGGATGGTGAATCAAAACAACTAACAACTTGATCCGATGTGGTGTCACTGAGAAATTTACAGAAAGACATCAGAGCTAAAGGTCACAGCCTCTAGAAAAAAAACCCAATAGTGCATACAGACAAAAACTGGGAATAACTACCTCGCGTTCCTCCAACACACAAGGAATCAAGATCAATTAGACTAAATGGAAACCTCAACTACCACGAAAGTACCTTCACTGCATGAGAGTAGGGAGCTAAGCTGTCAGAGAACCTCAAAACACTCCTCTTTTCTACTTAGAGTGTTCTTTGCACCTGCCAATGTTTACATCTTCCTTAGCCACCCAAGGTAACAAACAAAGAGCACAGAGCAGGCACATACCTGTTTGTGTGTATGGTTGTTCACCACGTTAATCCTCATTCCTGCGGGATGAGAGTGTCCAGGAACTGGAGCTTTCTGCTACAGGTAGAGGGAAAGAACCAAAGCATTAAATCACTACAGTCCACTAGATTCTCATTTCAGAAGATTGGAGCTGTTAGCTGATACTCTGAGACCACTTAAATGAACCTCACTCTCCTGCTCTTGAAACATATTACCACAATATGCCATTAGATAACGTCCATGTTTCCTGTAGTACGTTCAATAGGAGATACCTTCACTTAACTGAAGAAATTAAAGCTTAAGGTCACGCAGAGAAACTGATACAAATTACCTGAGTTTTAGTTCAGGATTAGTGGGAAGGGGACTTAATGCCAGCCCTGCTAGCACTGACTAGATCTACATTTCTGCCAACACAAAACCAAGAATGGGGTAAATCAGTAAGTAACCTCCTCTTCTTTCTTGTTACAGCGAAGCAAAGACAGCTAGTTCCATCAAACTCAACAAGTTGGGACACACGACAATTTAGTTCTGTTCATTTCAAAGGAGAAGTATATACTGTCCTTTCACACTAGGGCTGGAATAAGCTGCAGAGGAATAAAATGATGCAGGGGATGGTGTAGCTGACCCTTCTGTAGCCTGTTATCCTGTGAAACAGGGAAACCACAATGGAAGTAGTAAGGGAATGTAGCTGTGCTAATCAGCAACTGAAATCAAGCAGCGACTCCCTCAAAAATGCCTTTTTGGTTTTGGAAAAAGCTGGAAGCTGTGCATTATAGAAAAGAATGGGTCTTCTGACAAAAATACTCCATACAGGCAGCAAAGTCTTCAGATCTGCATTTTCTCTAGACTGTAATTTACACCACAGCACCCTCATGTTTCAATTTACTAATCCATTCGGAAACAAGGGTACTTGCCCTACAGAAACACCAGCAGAGCTATGGAAAAATCTTTGGGTTTCAAAGACTTTTTTCCTTCTTTTATGAGAAAAAAGACCACAGTATAGGACATTAGAGCTGTGTGCTGCATCTCAGATTAAGATACTTTAGCTTGATTCTGCCCCAACATTTGGGAATAGAGGAAGGCCATGGGCAGTTTGGAATTTTGGTATAAATCACTAAAAAATAACTAGATAATTGCTAATGTGCATGGTTTTGTCTACAGTCTTAATTACCATTATATTCTACAATATTCTTTCTTGCAATATGTTGTCTAAGAAACAAAGTCCTGTAGGTCAAACCAAGTCATGCAATAAAAAAAGGAGGTCAGAGCAAACTGCTGCTATACCAAGCCTCTGGAAATTATTTTAACTCCTAGAAACTTTGTAGAAAGTGTTCAGCTCCTAATGACTGGTGATGGTGATCTGTCTTCGAAGGACAGCACGAGTATTAATTACCCTACTAATTAAAGACTACTGAACAGACTGCTCTATTGCTCTCTGATTAGCCCTTCTTACCGCCACAAGAGTCCTTTCTCTTTTAGGTCAGCCTGGCAGTAAATTTGGAGAGTAATGGGAGATTTCCCAGGCTAATTTACAGAAGAAATATGCTTGATGCTCTTGAGCAACACCCACAGCTGAGCAGAAAGCAGACTCATCCAGGCTTTCAAACGGATGAGAATAGGAAATTTTCTGGGTATGTGCAAGCACACTGTTGACCTTTGGGAGGAGGAAAATTAAAGCAGTAGGCTAGGAGCTTCAGTTAAGTGCTTGTAGAGGTGAGGAACAAAACCACTCCTCAAACAACAACCCTGACAGTCTAGAAAATTCTCTTCTGACTCTACCCACTGTACCTAACACATACACAGCATAACAGTAGTTGTTTCTTAGAGAAGTTTGCTAAGAATCAAGTTACTGCACAGACAGCAAAGTGAAATTAGAAAACTGTGAAAGGAAATCAGCAGGCTAGGGAGATCAACTGATTATACTGCAACTGAAATAAACCTTCAGCCTCAGCAGAAATGTATCATATCATCAGGCAACTTCAAGCTTTCCTGAAAACCAGACAAGTAGAAATAGAGAAACTGTAGAAGGGCTCATTTAATTTTAGATCTCCCAAGATACAAACATAACCATATATTCTAAACTGTTATCCCACCACTAGGATAAACCAGTAATCTAGACAGGACAATCCACCACGTCAGATTTGCAAAGAGGGGTGATATAAGAATGACCAAAAAATGCATACATTTTATTTGTATTTAGGTGGGAAAGAGACTACTTAACCATTCAAGACAGCTACTTTAATGCTGGCAGGAGCGCTGTTTTAGTCTTTATCAGGCCCAAAATGCAAACCAAAATTTAAATGAAAGCTGGGATTCTACAAAAAGCCCCAAGCAGCTGGACGGACACCCAAAAGGCTCTGAATCCTGCCCTGAGTCGGAATTCAGGACTGAGCTGTATCACACCACTTCTACTGTAAACATGTGAACATATTCCTGTAAGTGCCATTTCCCCTGGACTGCTGCAGAATAACTCAGGGGCTCAGAGGCAGCTTGCTTGACCTACTTGGATAGTTTTGGTGATTTTCATGGCTGGATTTACTGTCCCCATAGTTGGGCTGATAGCAGCTGGAGTGCTCCTTTTTAAGCTGATCTTCTCTCTGGCATCCACCACTTTGGTCACCTTTTCAGCAGCAACACTTTGCTGTTTACGGGAATTCAACATCTCTCGAGCATCCTGCACCTTCCCTTTGATTTTGAACCGAGCGTCCTTTTGAACCAGTTTTTCACGGGCATCTTTAACCCCCAGTTTGTGTCGGGCATCAGTGAGCCCTATCCTCTGCCGGGCATCGAATGTCCGCTGGAAACTGACAGCTGGTGATGATCTGTTCAGAAGATTTTGCTGGATTCCAATGCGAGATCTTACACCTCCAAACACTGGCCTTGTGTTAAGCCTGGGGGGAGGAAAAAAAGAAAAAGAAAAAAAAAAAAAGGAAAAAAGGAGTTTTGGCCATTGTAAGATGTGATACAGTATTCATACAGGTATTTGTGTTGATGGAAACAAAAGCTCATTATTACTGCACAGAAATCCACTCAGGTTAGACAGATGTCCAAACACAACAGTAGAGCTTCTAGGCCATTTTATGCTAGATTCTACTTCCTACATAAACAGCTAAGGAATTGATTTCCAAAATCCATCCTTAAGCTCACATTTATAAACTTAAGGGTTTGACTTCAGCTGTGCTAAGTACATACTACATTTAAACACAATTCATCAACAACTCGGGTACTTTGGGGAAGCCTTTGAAGACAAAGAGGAACAGAAACAGACTTCCTAGCTTTAGGACTGATTGGGTCTGATAAGGCATCTTTTGTAATACAATAATATGATCTGATACAAAGGAAACATGGAACTACACAGGATTTCAAGAATTCCTGACAGCAAGGTTTGGATTTTAGGAGGTACAACCACCAGAACCAATCTTGGTTCAAAGCCACCAGTTTCAAAGTTGTTAAGTGCCACCAAGAATACTTATCAGTCAAATTGCTTTTTAACATCACTGCTTCTACTTTAATCTACCAACAGAACTGCTGCGCTCAATGGCCTTCACTTTGTAAGCACATCAGCATCACAGCACTGAACACAGAAAGATAACAGCCCACAGAAAGGACAGCATTAATACTTGTACACAAGTCCTACTAAGCAACAGCCCATTATGTAGTGAAAGCTGAAACCAGCCTCTTGCTACAGGTCGGATTTACATTTTCAAAACCTCCCCTAAAAAGAAAGAGTTTGTTTAATTTTTTAATTCAGTTGCTCCTTTAAGTATTTTAAAGGCTTTTTTTTTTCCTTTAAGAAAAAAGATGACAAAGTGGCAAGAGAGATTTTAACATTAAGGTACTGAAAAAAAATATTCTTGCTGTTGTCTTTTTAAAATTCAAAAGAATTTATGAAGGGCCACAGTGTTAATCTGCTTTCTAAAATGTATAGTCCAGTATTATGAAGTCTAAAAGCAGATATCTGGAATTGTAGTACTGAAAAGGCTAACATTACAAATTCCAATGCTGATGCAATTTGAATTCTTCACACAGCTTTTTATCAGTTTTTCCTGATCCAACCCTACAATCTTACATTTAATCGTGTATTTTCAGTGGTGAGATCTGTAAAAAGAGATATGAAGGACTAGGCCTGCACTTCTGTCTCTTTCATTCTTGTGTCCAGACAACTGGAGAGCCAGGACTGGGGTCCCACTGTGTTACCTAGCTAAGAATCCTCTGGCTCCCCTCTCATACAGAGAAAGCACACTACGTAGAAGAAACAAGAGTATTGTTAAGATAATTTATTAAAATATATCCAGACTAATAGAAAGACTAACAGTACCCACAAAGGAACAGCCACAGAACTAGACTTCCCTGGCAATTTTAAAAAGCATTAACTTAGCTATGTTGAAAGCATTCAGTTAGAGTGCTGCTTGATGACTGGTTCTTTTTAATGAGCATAAAGGAGGTCAAAGTAAAATCAGAATTAGATGTATCTGCATTTAAGCCAGAATTAGTTAAAACTTTCAATGACACAAGCTAATGAAATCAGTTAGGAAACTCTGTACTGAAGGTCACTCTGCCTCTGAAGACTTGTGTTTATCCTAATAAGCAACTCCCTTCCCCAGAGAACTGCTCACCCCATAACAGCATTAACTGTTAAGGCATTTTGTGCCACAGCACCCGAAATAAAAGGGAATCTCAAGCATCTAATTCACTTTCCAGAACTCCAAGCTCCATCTTGCGTATTTGGTAGATTAGTCCATTTTATAGGTGAAGCTTTTGCTGTTATTTCATCTAGACTACTTAATAGCATGGGTATAATGATTTAAGTTTATTCAGTTCATCCAGCCTTCACAAAGTCAAGTTAGCTACCTCAGAAATCTTATAAAACGAGCTAAACATGACAAGAGAAATGAAAGGCATAAAAGTTCTGCTGCAGAGGGATTATTGTTCAGCAAATAAAAGCAGGAAGAATTCTTGGGAGAAACAAGAGCTAAGGAGGGATCTGAAAAAGGAGAAACGAGGTGCTTGGCATATTAAGCAGCATAAGACTGTCCCAAATACACAGGATAACATGAGTGAAAGCACAAAGCCAAGGCCTTGTCTAGACCAGGATTTAAACATGTGTTTGCATGTTTTGCTAGTATAGGTTAGCAGATAACTTTCAAAATACTACTCTAGACATAGAAATGTAGACTTTCAGAGTTAAAACCTAAGATTCCCCACTGACCATTAAATTAAAAAAAACCTTCTCAACTAAACAACCAAAAAGGATCACACTTAGCCAACACAGATGGGGAGAAATCCATGGACAAGATCCTCAGAAGCATCGAGAGACTATGGTAAAAAGGAAGATGAAAAACCACCAAAGGAGATGCCAGATAAAAACTGCCAACAACTGCACTAGAGTAAATGTCCCAGCCCACAAGGGAAACATCTGCTATACAATGAACCTAGTCTTGCAGCAAACATGTAACACACTCCACATCCACACAAGCCTTCCAAACAACCTGTCAGGGCACCGTGAGCTACGCTACAGAGACTACACTTTCCAAGGGCCAGGCAGCAATTCTGATGGAGCCGCGGCAGCCGGGGGCCTCGCCAGTGCGGATCCCCATCAGCTTGGCGACCGTTACGGCTCCCCGTGGCACAGCTACAGCTCCCGCGGCCATGCCACAGCGCACCGGCCCGGGGAGCTGCGGGGGGACCGGGCACCCCCGGTACACTG
>NW_010339107.1:0-16565 GCF_000700745.2 Antrostomus carolinensis
TTTTTTTTTTTTTTTTTCTTAGTTTCATAATGACTGGTGCCAGTAACAACTCATAGTAGGCTTTTTTATATCTATATACTCTTTCACTTCCAAGGTTGACTGTTCCCTTAGTCAATAGATGGATATTGCATTTATTTGCAAAGGCAGAGCAAGATCTGCCAGCTGCTGTGACATGGGAAGATGTGGGGCTTGACAATTTTTTCAGTGTCACATCCTGAAGTTCAGAAAAAGATCTTTCCATTGTCTATACTGGCATCTAAAACTTTCCAACTGTGAAAATGTTGTTAGCAGTGGCTTTTATTTCTGGCATTAAGAAGTCTGACATTTTAAAATTTGAATTTCAAATACTTAAATGGGTTCTCTGTGATGTCTAGAGAGGACATTTGTCTGGGTTAGAAAGAAATAAGTCTTACTGAAATGGAACTACGTTCCACTGAAACATGTAAACATCCAGTTAGTGGAAAGGGATCTAAAGGTTTCTGGAAGAAAGAGTTGAGGCTCACATAAGCTACTGGTTAAGGATCTGTATAGAGCCCAACAGTAGCAGATAAATACTTGGCATAGAGGTTGAATTTAATTTGAGCTCAGCATCACAATATGTGTTGAGGCTTATAACTTTTCTCTGTAGCTCTTCCTCATAGCATATTCAGCCCAATAATATTTTTTTCTCACACTTTAACACATTTCTGTGTTTTTCCCCACTTCAGTTTCTTAAGTAGGCATCTGTCAAACTGAATGCTTTTCTGCAGATTGTGTGTGGTTCACAAAATAATTAGAAGTGCATTCAAGTGTTGAAAGTATTACGCATGTAAAAGTAGAGCAAAAGTATTTATTTATTGTTATGTTTCTTTAGATACCTATTTTTACTTCACTTAGAATACAATTGCTGATGCAGAAGCTTGAGGTTAATTAACCTTGCCTTAAAAAAAGCATATGTCAAAGAGCAGCTGTGAATCTAAATGGGCTTCAAAGTACTTCCCAATGTGTCAGCCTCCTCAAAGCATAGGCGAAAGGGCTTTTCAGACTGAACATAAGAAGAGCTGAGCTAGCAAGTTGTAGGATGTGATTATTCCTTATACTCAGCACTTGTGAGGATGCAGCTGACAGACTGTCTTGAGCGTGCCATTGAAAGATGCTGACAAACTGGAGCAAGTTCAGCTGAGGGCAACTAAGATGGTTAGTGATACATGTGGAGAGGCTGAGGAAACTCTGCTTCTTTAATGGGGGGAAAGGGGCAGCTTAAGGTGGACTTGAGATAGTCTTAAGTTGTTTTAATGTAAATTACAGGGAAGATGGGGAGGCATACTTTTCTCAGATAGTGAGAATGATGAGAGAGAAGTCATAGATTGCAACAAGAGAAATCCCACTTAGATTTTTCCACAAGGAAAAAGTTGTTCTTAGGGTGATTAAACACTGGAGGAGTTTCTCCAGAAACCTAATGGAATCTCCATCCTTGGGGATTTTCAGAATTTGGCTGGCCAAAGCCTTGTGTGCTTGGTTTAAACATGGAGTTAGTCCTCCTTTGAATGGGTGTTTGGAGCTGTTGACCTCCAAAAGTCCCTTCCAACCTAAATCTTTCAGTGATTCTATGAAAATTGAGCTGGTTTTTATTACACCGTATTTCAGAGTTGTAGGTCCAAGTTTAGAAAACGTTCCAGATCAATACTGTTTTATCAGGGGTGCTGTTGGAAGTGGTTTGAGACAGAGCAGTCTTAGATTATATCATTCCAGTCTGTTTGAGGCTGCATGAATCCAGACTAGTGCTTCCTAGAATGTGTTTTACATGTTTCTTAGAATGTTTTTAGTTTGGGGTTTTTTTTTAGGCAGCCACTGCTCTTATGCACCTTTTATTCTAGTTGTAGAGTTGGTTTAATACGCAGTCCCACAGGGAGGTAACAGGAGTGGAATATACAAATGACACAGTCATACCACTGATCCAATGCTGGCTGCTAAAATAATGTAATACATGGCTTGCAACTCACTTCCCAATTCAGCTTTTGGTCTAGCCATGCTTACAGGCTCTGTAATTCAGATCCTTAGTTACAGTTATTGGAAAGTGGGTCTAATTTATGTCAGCCTATTTTGTTGTTCCTCTCAGTTTGACAGTGAAATCTTTGATTTCAGAATAATGCGATTCCAGACTTTTTGCATGGTAGGATCTCCCAGTGTGCCCTAGTATGTGCTGGGTGTGATGTGGGTGAATGTACCCAATATGATTTGAGCTTGTGCAGCATCTCATTGCTGCTGAAGCTTAAAGAATAATCCAACAAATAGATACTGTCTTCTAATAGGTTAATCACTTGTATTTGACCTAGAGAAGAGGTCAACAAATACCATGGCCAGAGCAAGAAGGATGGCAGAGCTGCACTGTCTGGGAGCAGAGTGAAAGGAGAAGGAAAGTTAAGTTCTCTTACTGAAGCTTGTCTTCTCAGCTCTCCCAGGTATTTTCACCCTAAATCTCTAAGCACCTCATTAGTAAAGGAGCACACAAGATTGACTCTTACTGCCAGACAACTAACTTGCAGTGCAGATCTCGCATCTCATAGGGGATCTCAAGTCTTCTCCTAGGGCAAGATTAATTTAAGTCTTATCCTCACAGTAAGTCAGAACAGCGATAGTGAACTTGTTGAGTATTCCTCATAAGAAGTCTGGAAATTGAAGCTAAAAAAAACCACAACCAACTCAAGATGGTTCTGTCCTCTCCTGACTAAGGTAGCTTGCACTCTGAACTTGGGCTACAGGAGGCAGCTGACAGATCTAATAATGTTAATGTTGGATCTTTATTGTTTGCTTCTGCAACAATGATTGGCCTTTGTATTTGGCTTGAAAAGGTTCTTAGAGATTTTGGGGCATATATAGTCAGAGGATTTTTTTTTTTTCTACTCCTTCTCCAAAAGCAAAGTAAGCTAGATTCTAGATTCTGAAATTACTTTGAAGGATTAAGAATCAGAAAACTCTTAGGTGGCTGACTATTCAGCTTTCTTTTGTATTTAAGCCAGTAGATTTTAGCTAGAGTATTCTGAAGTAGTGTTTTCTTTTGAGGGGGAAAGGAGGAATTAATAAAAGGCCTTAAATAGTTTTTGTTAAAAATTGAGATAGCTATTTTGCATTCGTATGTTCAAATAAATGTTGTTATTTAATTAACAAAGAACAGGAAATTTATGAAACTTAAAGAGGAGTGTGGTGTAAGTTACTTGTGGAGTCCTTAATCTGAATGAGCGCAATTCTCTTTTTAGCAACTAATTTTTTTTCTTTTTCCATGCATAATGTTTTTACCATAAATCATTCTCTTAGTTTGGCAGTCTGAATTATTAGGGCCACGAGAATGATCCGACGGCTGGAGCACCTCTCTTACGAGGACAGGCTGAGAGTTGGGGCAGTTCAGCCTGGAGAAGAGAAGGCTCTGGGGAGATCTTACAGCAGCCTTCCAGTACCTGAAGTGGCTACAAGAAAGCTGGGGAGGGACTTTTCATAAGGACAGTTAATGACAGAACAAGGAGCAATGGTTATAAACTGAAAGAGGGCAGGTTTAGATTAGGTATTAGGAAGAAGTTCTTCACTGTGAGGGTGGTCAGACACTGGAACAGGTTGCCCAGAGAAGCTGTGGATGCCCCCTCCCTGGGAGTGTTTAAGGCCAGGCTGGATGAGGCTTTGAGCAACCTGGTCTAGTGGAAGGTGTCCCTGCTCATGGCAGGGGGGTTAGAACTAGATGATCTTTAAGGTTCCTTCCAACTGAAACCATTCTATGAAGTATAAGAAAAGTCCTGCTTTTGACATATTGTGATCAGTATCATTACCATCCTGGACCAATGATTTAGGTTACTTTTTTAGATTTTTTTTAATTGATCTGATTCATATTTCAAGAACAAATAATTTCAAGATATAAAATAAGTAACTGTTTGCATACAGAGCAGGGAACTGAGAGTACTTTCTGAAAGGAGTATGTGGAAAGTAAAGAATACTTGGAGTTACTCTTAAGCTTTTTTGATTCCTTGTGGCTTTTTGTGACACATGCATTCGCTACTTGGTGAATGCCAGAGAAAGTGTAATTTGATCATTGAGCCACGTTTGGTAATTACTAGTTTTGTGGGGACAGCCTGTTCTGTCCATAGGGGAAGAGCTCACTGCCAAAGTCTAAAATCATTTTCTTTTCTTTTTTTTTTTTTTTTCAGTTTTCTATTCTTTTGCCCTAGACTACTGAAATATAGACACATATTACTTGTGACAATAGCAGCATCTGTATTTGCTTTAGTTGTTGTACTATTTGGTCAATAAGTCTTCAAACTACTTTTGTTGAAATCTGGTTAAATAGTTATTTTGAGAAAATATTTTGATAAATTATTTTCCAAAACTTTCTTTAACGTGATCAGTGAAACATTAAAATCTGATGTGATGCTCATAGCCTGCTGCTGCTTGTGAATTGTTTGGTTACCTTCTCAAGTCTGGTGTATATGAATTTGGAACTATTTGTGTTCTATTGCTTGTTACTTTCTTTAACTTTTAACAGTCCAAAGCTACTTTCAGTTTCTCTGTAAATGTTGTATTTTGAAAACTATAGTCTTCCATAGATAATTTATACTGCAGGTAAGGTTGAAAACACTAGCTGAAAGCTCTTTAAGTGTTAAAATTTGTGTTCCTTCCATTTGAATTGTAAATGAGAATAAAGTACCTGTCTTGCTAGACATACTTTTAAAAAACATTCCAAAAGCTTATTTCTTTGGCACTAAACAATATTTTTTCCTCTAGGGAAGAACATCAGGGAAGGAGGCAAGCATTAGCATTCTGTGAAATAGTTTTTCATCTTCAGATTATAGTTCTGAGAATGATTTTAGCTGGCACAGCTTCTGCTAGCCTGTATTGCTCCAGTTGGCACAAGCATTTGATTGGCAGAGCAGTGAATAAGGCTGGGAAACTGATTTAGGTTAAAATTAACCTAGCCCAAAAGAATGGTGTTACTAAGTAGACTAAGATGTATTCTGAGTAAGTAATTTTTTCATACAAGTGCTTGTTCAAGGGAAAAAGGGCAATTGCCACCCAGGTACTGATGGAGAGAAAAGCAGAATCTTACCTTGAGTGAACCACAACCTCAGACTGTCCTAAATGCCTCTTGTCCGAACCATCATACCGTGCCTTGTATAAACTTACTGAAACTACACACATGGATGCCTTTGGTATTAGTTTCATAAGGAAACTTTGATATCTAAGGAGTGATATTTCCACAGTGTAATCTTAATTGACTGCTTAATTAATGATACAGAGTTATGAAGAAAGTCAAGAATTTAAACTTAATTTACATCTTCATTGAAACATGAGTGAAAGGATTTGGTTTGTGGTAATGAAGGCTTAAATGGTGGACATTAATTCAGTGGCTTGAAAAGCAAAAACTTGTGTGGTGAAGACTGTACATGGCTACGAGGAGGAAGTTGTGTGGTGTCCTAGCTATACATGACAACTAGGAGGAAGTAAAGCAGCTTGTTCCTTCCTCTTCTAGTGCAGTGCGCTAACAGTCCAAACACACAGCTGTGTGTTGGTGATACATTTTAATGCTTTGAGTAATGGCTTTCATGTGAACAGGAAAACAAATTTCACCACCAGACCTTCAGACTACACTTGTGCTTGTTGCATAACTTACATTTTTAAATGCAAGTGTCAGGGTTTAACCCCAGGCAGCAACTAAGCCCCACACAGCCGCTAGCTCACTCCCCTCAGTAGGATGGGGGTGAGAAACGAAGAGTAAAAGTGAGAGAACTCCTGGGCTGAGATAAAGACAGTTTAATAAGGAAAGCAAAAGCTGCACACACAAGCAAAACAAAGTGAGGAATTCATTCACTGCTTCCCACTGGTATCCCCAGGAACACAGGGCTCCATCACACATAATGGTTACTTGGGAAGACAAACACTGTCACTCTGAACATTCCCTCCTTCTTCCCCCAACTTTATGTACTGAGCACAGTGTCACATGGTATGGAATATCCCTTTGGTCAGTTGGGGTCAGCTGTCACAGCTGTGTCCCCTCCTAACTTCTTGTGCACCCCCAGCCTCCTCGCTGATGGGGTGGCGTGAGAGGCAGAAAGGGCCATGACTTTGCGTAAGCGCTGCTCAGCAGTAACTAAAACATCGCTGTGTTATCCACACTGTTTTCAGCACAAATCCAAAGTATAGCCCCATACTAGTTGCTATGAAGAATATTAACTCTAACTCTAAAACCAACAAAAAGGTAACTGGGTGTTCATACTTTATAGGAAAGAACACTGAAGGTGATACACAATTAATTTATTTTGCTCTTAAGTCATACAATTTGTCTTGTAATAGCTTACAGACTTGCTCAAAATACTATTGCTCAAGCTATCCTTGGTGTCTTTTTGCTTTTCTCTAAGCAGATATCCCCTCTAAAGCTAGTAGTACTGCTCAGGAATTTTTGTTTCCAACACTTTTGTTTTGAGTGGTGTTTCATACGCACCAGGCATTCTCAAAGTAGTGTGTGAATCACAGTGAAAGGCTGCATGAACGTGGCTTCAGCAAGCTGAATGGGGGGTGGGGTTCTGCACATGGTGTGCCAGTGCTGGCAGTTCCTGGTTGTACGACTGCCACAGATACGAGAGCCCTTGCTATAAATCTTTGCAAAATGTTAGCGTGCTTCTCTAAGTGCCTCCTTAGCATACGGGAAATCAGAGGTTTTTTGACCCTGTGACCCGGAAAAATTATTGTTGTCTCACAAGTTAGAATTGCTGCTATGTTTTAAAATGAGACTGTGTTGATAAGACTGTTTGGAAGACATCATAGTTCAGAAAGAAGTGTAGTGTTTTACCTAGTGAAAAATAAAAGAAAGATGATGAATTAACTGGAGTATGATAAGAAGAGAGAAATTGTCTCTTTGGGTATGTTCCAATGTGTTAAAATCGGTGTACACAATTCTATGGCATGACTGTGGAGTTACTGCATGATATTAGGCAGGACTTGGGTGATGTGTGTGTGAATACACATGATGTGGCTTAATTGTTATGTTACTTATTTTTATTATTATTCTTCCCAGGGCTTGATTTTTTTTTTTTTTTTTTTTGCAAAAGTAATGTTATTTTACATGGATGTGTATTTAAAGTCTTCACTGAGTTAAGTCACCATTAATATAGTCTGCTCTGCAGTAGGTGTGTCAACGGTTGAACACTACATGCCAGTTTACAAAGAAAAATTAATTTAATCAATTAAAAGTAAGATATATTTAAAGTAGGTACTATTTCTGGAGTTTGGCTGTCATGATGTGATTGAATCACCCTTAAATTTGTAAGTAATACAATGTATCACGCCTAGATTTAATTACCTTTGGTACATTCATGCTTTTTTGAGGCCTTGTATTCGTTTATTGTTTTGGTCTGACCATTTATTGTTATGTACTGATAAACAGTACATAACATGGCTGTGAGTGCAAAGACCCAGCAGAAATATTCTTCATGGCAATTTTATTGTTCATAATAGCCTTGTTGTAGCAGGAAATGAGAATTTTAAAGATGATGTTGTTGTTGTTGTTCTAATATACCTATTGTCAGAAGCTCATTTTTAAAATTTAGTAATGAGAATTCCTCAAGCTAGAGACCTCTCTTCCTTGCCCTGTGAAATGTTGCTGCACCTCACTGGCTGAGTTGGAAACTTTCCCTCCTAATTGTGTGGCTTGAGGAGATTTTGGCACTTGCTGCAACAAGAACAGCCCTTAGAGCAATAGAATAAATGAAGGATGGAGAGATCTCTGACTGGTTGACTCTATTCTGGGAACATTGCAAAGAAAACAAAATTCTTGTAAATGTTAAAGCTGAGGTGGTAGTTCCCTCCCAATCAGTGTTCCAGGCCTAGCAGTTCTGTTTCTGTAGCTTCTGCTTGTGGCAAGAGTTAGCCCTATATCCTTTATACTCCCTTATATATACCCTTACAGTTACCCTTGTATTTCATCCCCAGTAAGAGGATTGAACCGTCAACCTTCAGACAACCACTTGCCGCTCTTATTGGTAACTCACGTGGGGCTGTACTAACACCTTCTGAATTTGTTTCATCTGCTTGTCTAAACCACAGCTCAAGTTACCTACTTACCTGGTTTAATCAGATTTGGGATACATACAGGGAATGGGGCAGGGAGGGAAAAAGACCAGACTTGCTGAAGGTGAACATCTTCCAAATAAGAACATGTAAATTTTGATTTAAATTTTAAGGAATTGTAAAGAGTGTCACAGATGCATCTAGTAATGAACTTGAAATGTGTACTCACCTTTGTCTTTCTATAGACATGTAAACATCTGAGATTTAACAAAACAAAATAAAGGCAGTGAGATGTGGAGGAAGAGGATAAGTCATAGCCTATGTTTTCGAGGTCATTGCAAATACATTTTATATATTGTGGCTTGGCTTTTCTCCCTTCTTCCCCGCAGCCCCATGCTGGGTAGGTCCCTTTCTTAAAGATGAGACCAGGTTCTGTTGGAGTAGAACTTTCAGATCTTTGCTTCCTGTTTCCAGACAGTGGACACCACGGCCTTGCTGGGCCATGTTGCAGTGGCCAGCCCGTGCCAAAGTGAGTCACTGTCTAGACTGGGGTTGCAAAACTACAGAAATAGAAATTTAAGTTAATAAGTAAAAAGTAGAGACTGACTTAATGAAATCAGGGAAATAATTAGAAAAACTTCCTCATAAAACCAGTAAATAGCCTGTACATTATGCAAATGGCTTATGATTTTTTCCATGAATTAATGTTTTCAGGCAAAGTAGCAAGAAAGCTTTGTCTTAATTTTTATAAATATTTGGGATGAGCTTTTTGTTTCGGAAAATCTCATTGTTGATACACAAGGTATGCTATAACAAAATTTTAGACCAATATTACAAGCAAGCCATTTCTTTCCTCTAAGGGAAAACATAACAGAGATTAGGAAAAAAGGACACAGCATATAATGTGAGTAAGAAAACAACTGCCATACCTTTTTACTACTAGGATTTTTGTGAATATATATTTTTAATGTAATTATATGCATACAACTTGCATACAACAGCCTAATTTCAGCAACATCTAATTGTAGGGGAAAAAAAATCTTAAGGCATTGGATTTTGATGCAGTTAAAAGACTTGCATTTATCTTTGGTTTGGACCTCACTGATACAGATTCATAGAATGTTTTAGGTCTGAAGGGACCTTTAAAGACCCTGGGGGCAGGGACATCTTTCACAGAATTGGGTTTCTCAAAGCCTTATCCAACCTGTACACTTCCAATGAGGGCCATCCACAACTTCCCTGGGCAACCTGTTCCAGTGTCTCATCACCCTCACAGTGAAGAATTTCTTCCTTATGTCCCAATTTAAATGTATGCTTTTTTAGTTTAAAACCATTACCTCTTCCTCAGAGTTCTTTGTCTGTAGGCATGGGCAATTATTGAGATATTTTGGCTTCCGGAATGCTGCTTCTAAAATGCTGCCATGTCCCTTGATCTCTGATTTCGTTTTCAGCTTACAGCTGTAGGATAGTGAAACTTCTTAGCATTTTGGGGAGTACTTGCTTTAGTATTGGTATGAAGCGCAGAAAGAAGTCTTTCAAATACCAGTCTAGTCGTAAGCAAAACCACTGTAAGATGGGGTTACGTAATGCAAGCTTTGGGATTTGCAATGCTGCTGCTGGCTTCTGTATTGAACTGCTGAATTTCAGATATCTGCCAGGGTACAGAGGCTTTCCAGAGCTTCCTAGTGCGAACTGAATAACCCAAAATACGTATTAGAAATGGAGCTGCCTTGGCAAGCAGCTAAATCATGGCACAGCAGGGCTTGTCTTGTTTATGTTCTTGTATGAATTTTGAAGAAATATGGTAAGACTGTCAGTGGGAACATATTAAAAGGGCACAAAGTTCACTCTCGGACTTTCCACTGTTGTGGAAATGTGACAACAGGATAATTTTGCACCCAGCAATTGTAGGTCACTATAAACGAGAGCAGAAACGTTATATATCATACATGTAACTTAGCACTTCTTCAGCCTTTTGCATTCTTTCATCTTTGAATTGGCAATATTGGGAAAACAGTAGTGTACTTTCAGTTAACAAATTGAAGATTTCTCCCAGAATTTTTTTCATGGATAAATCTGACAGTTATTTTGGTTTCTGATGCAGTCTTTCCACTGAGAAGGGTGTAGTAACAATACTTTTATTTAGTTCTGAAGTGGTGACACTTCTTGCCATCCTATTTAGAAGGAGAGCTAAGATATGTGAAGTAACAGCAAGCTGTGCGTAACCTCAATTGGTGAGGAACTTTGTAGCGCTGCTGCTGTAATAAAGGGTGATCTCCACAGTGGTTGTATGTTAAGGCATAAATACACCGTTTCACAGAAGCTGTTGACTCGCCAGTATGAAACCCAACAATTGTTCTTAAGTATTTCAATGTGGATTTGATTCTCTTTGTGCTTTTTTAAATTCAGTTTCAAACTGTTTCCATCTAAACTTATTTCTCTGCGAAGTCATTTCTGCCTTCCAAAAATAAATTGTTTATGTGTAATTTTGAAGAAGGCTTTACATTAAGGAAGCCCAAGATAATTCCTGGTTGTGTGATCTTTTAAGAGCAAAACGCATCATGCTCTTCCTATGTGCCGCCTCCTATATGGTGATGTCCCTTGGTGGCTCTTCAGATAGCAATCATGTACAGCAGTCTCTTCTGAAAGGTTCGAGATACAGTTTGTGTGCTGTCTTGTTTTGTTTTAAACTGGGAAGTCACTACCAAAAAGTCCTGCAAATCATCTAGGGTTATGGCTTCCTAGAAATCATGTTTCATCTGATATCTGTTTCATTTAGCAGAAGATTTCTAAATGAAATATGGGCTTAGCAAGCATAAGCTGAATATTACCTGGATTTGATGAAACTGCCATGGGACTTGTGACGCCGAGTTGACAGCTCTGAAGCAGTCAGTCATACTGGACTGTGGTTTTCAGTGGTGGAGCCAGAAGTCTGAAAGCTCTGCAGCTCCAGATCTAATTGGAGTGTGGTTTCGTACTTATTGAGAGGGTGTTTGGAGCCAAGAGGTTTTGAGAAACTGTGTACTTGGGCTACAGGGTAGCCCTGTGTACTTAGGCTACAGGGTAGTCCCCTTTGGCCCAGAGTCAACTATTGTAGAGGTTCCTGAAGCTATTGAATTAACTTGTCATTCATGTCCATTTTATTGCTGCTCTTGGCAGGAGGTTATTACTGGCAGGTTCCCTGAACATCTACAGCTTTTTAGGGGGCAACTTGGTCAAAGAAGGCTTTGATCTGATTTGAACTGAAGTCAGATAAAAAAAACCTGGAACTTCAGAAACTTCTTTGGAGCCAGCTGTTTTTAGAATTGTTTTGTATGTAGAGTAGTGATTCAAATTCATGAAAGCAGAGGGGTAGAAAGAAACAAACTAACGCTTTCAGGTGCTTGTTACCCTACTTGGTACTGTGGTCATAAGCTGCTCTCCACAGCCTTTGTGTATCGAGCTTAACACTTTTCTGACTTTGAGGTACTAAAGATTTTGACTATGACTCTGACTTTCTGTTTACCAATCTATCTCCTTCTTAGCAAACTAGGAAGTAGTAAAACATTGGAAAATGTTTTAGACTTTAGCAGCTAAATGTGGAGAAGGAAAAGTGTAGGTGGGAGTGAGGGGTAGGAATAGGTGGTTAAAGTTCCAGTATGCAGTCTCATGGTGTGTAATTGGCCTGGTGATGCTTGCAAGTACTATATTCAGAACTCTCATACTGTTCAGAAGAAAGATTGTGGATTCATTGTAGTTACCTGAAACTATTGACTCAATGTTCAGCAGCAACCAGAAAAGCCTGCAGAGGTATTGGGCATCATCAGAGGGTTATGGAGGACATGAGGAAAAGGGTTTTTCTGTTCCTGTGTTACAGAAAGCCCTGGTGAGCCTTCCTCTTGAGTACTGGGTGCTAAGGTTCCCATATTTCAGGTAGAATATATACAGAAGGTAGTGAGGTTTTTGGTTTTTGAATCAAGGTGACAGCTCTTGCCTTTCAAGGAAGGAGTTAAAAGACTGAAACACCAGTTTGGAGAGGCGAAGGTTATAGTAGGATTTATGAGTGAAGCTTACAGATTTGTGAGGGTGGTGAATGCAGAACTGTTACTCACCAAATTCTGCAGCTTTAGAACTATGTAGCCCTCAAAGCTTATAGGACAACTGGTTAGAAAGTCTGAGGAAGATTTTTGGTTGATTTTTAAAAATCATTATTATTACATTTAAATGCAGAGTAGTAAACTGCTGGAATCCTTTTCCACAGGGTATTTTGTAGGCAGATGATTTCAGCAGGTTAAGAAAAAGAATTTGATTAATACATTGTCAACAGACCTGTAAAGAGAAGAGACAGGGATCTGCTCTCTAATTTCCTTCATCACACAGTTGTGTATACTGAGAGAATGAGAGGAACGTACTACAAAAAAGCTCAGGCTTACGTGTTCTTCCTGAATATCACTTTTGGTTACCCGTGTTGCTGACAATACTGAGCTAAAGTGACCACTCGTCTGACTAAGTGGCATATTTCTTATGTTCTTAAATCAGTGGGCATTGTGATCAGGGAATCTGTAAGTGACTTATAGCATCTAGTTAGATTTAAACCAGTTGTTTAAAATTATCACTTCACTTTGTAAGACTTTGAAAATTTTTTTTTCTGTTTGTCAATCAAAAACAGATTTTAAAGGAAATCTAGTCAAGTGAGTTGAAAAGAAGAAAAAATAAGAGGCTTAAACAACTGTTGCTTCTGTGTAGATTGTCATTGTTTTCAAACTATTCTTTAATAAAGGCTGGACATATAGTTGTGTGTTTTCCTGCCTCATTCACTGATTGACATTTTTTATCTAAGTTTTTTTTCCTCTTCTTCCAAATCTCAGAACAGTTGTACTAGAAGTAATGCATACTCTTCAAAATAGCCATACCTACATTTGACAGTAGACTCCAGGGAGTTCATAGAGGATTATTTTTATGAAAGCTTTATGTTGCAGCCATGGTGGAAACTTGAGGGTGCAGAAGGAAAAAAAAAAAGTGGAATATACTTTGCAGCTTTCTCATATTGTTAATATGTGGAAGAAACATGGTACAATTGAAGTTGGGGATGTGAAGGTTAATTCTTGCTACTCAAACTTCCCCTGAATTAATTATGGATTTTTCATGCTTTGGGAAGCTGACAAATGGAAGCAAGTATGTAGAAGCATAGAAAAGAAGGGAATACATCTGCTTAAAAGTGGACAGAATTGATTACCTGAGTTAAAATCGACATGAAAGATGCGAAGATTGGAATCTTAATACAGGCAGAATTTATAGTTCCTGTGGAGTTCATTCATAGAATTAATAAAGATACCCTGACAGGGTTAAGTAATGCAATTTTTACTTTGGCTACTTTATTTCCATATGACATCCTACAGTGGCCATGAAACAAGTGCTGCAAGATGCATGTAAAGCGTATGGTTGCTTCTGAGGTGGAGAAAATGCTTCATCAAGAAGCAAGACTCTGAGAAGCAGAGTCTGCAAGACTCTGAGACTTAAAAGTTCCTGAGTTTCATTAAGGGCTGTATTTAAGATACACATGGCATTCAGTCATCTTGATTTTTATCTTCACGTATATTCCCAGGGTAACTTAGTGGGTAGAGCCCCTATTTTCAGATTCGTGTGAATACCTGAGAAATCATTGGTTATTTCATAGCAATTAATTACACTTCCACTGCATTTATCAGGGAATAAAAATGAAGAAAACCAGCATGCTTAGATTTTTCTCCTTGTGACCTTTTCATTTCAGCTTGGTGAGATAAATTTCATTCTGAGGGGGGGGATGGGACTGGTATGTTCTCTTCTTAACCCAAAGGCTAACTTGTGATGCAAAGCTTTTAGTGGTTTGGGAAGAATTGTGTGGACAGGAGAGCACATGAGATGTATTGCTCTTAAACGGCCGGGTGTGCCCTTGAGAATAAGCATAGAACTAATTCAAAATGCCTTCTCAGCTATATTAGAGATGCTTTTCTTTCCTCACTTTTACTTCATCTCCAGTAAAAAAGAACTGAAACCTTTTGACAAATTTAAAAGCTTTCAGATCCAGATTTCTGTTGTTAACATACTGTGCAGCGAATACATGTCAAATTTCAAACTGTAAACTGTAACTATAGTTTGAGGCGAGCTTGATAACTGCTGTGATAGATTTTTCTCTAATGAAACCATGCTCCTGAGGAATTATTTATAGTGATATGAGAAACCTCATTTTTAAGGTGCTCATATATGAGGTTTGCTAACATATTGCTGAGCTATGAAAAAGTCAGCTGTGCTTTGGTAGAATCCACAGAATGGCCTGCAGTAAAGGAAGGGGGCCTTGCTTTTAATTGCTTCTCTAGGGGAGGAAAAAACCCCAAACCTCACTTATGTGAAATCCATGAATAGAATCCCTTAATGTGCACGTTTGCATGGCTGACCTAGTAAGAATTACAATAATTAATAGCTAAAAAAAAAAAAAAATCCAAACTAATTTTTTTATTTGTGCACCATTTAAAAAGTACAACCCCAAATAACTAATTTTCCTTGCAAAAGTAATAAGTGCTCATGGTTGCCAAGGAAAGAACTGGCAAATTAAGCCTCTTTAAAGGTTTTATATGTGCACACTTTTGCTGTGGGACCCATTATAGTAGATTGTTATTCAGGCCAGGAGTTAAAAAGGCATTATGAAATGTGTCAAATGAAAGTTTATTTCTGGAAATCAATACTTGTAATGAATTTGGAGGGAGGGAAAAATACCAACTTGTGCTTCGAGGTATGAATCACTTCCAGGTGTGGTTACTCAAAATAGATTTTCCCTAGGAACACAACTGTTGCAGAGTTTACTGTCTTCCTCTGATCATGCTTATCATTAATTATTTCATATAAGTCTTGGTCTAATTGGTCTAATCCAAACCAGTACTTTGGGGGGGAACTCTTAGTAATTTTTATTTGTAATTCTGGTTTGGTTTTGGTTTGTTGTTTGGGGGGTTTTTCTTCCCTCCCCACCCCAAGTTTTATGGTCATGTGATGAAATCAGGTTTATATCCTGTCTCATATTTGTGTTTGGATTCAGAGCAGTGCACAGTAGAGATAATTAAATAGAAGTATCACTGTTTAGGAGGTTCAGGATGAGACCAGAAACTAATTTTTGAGCTGAATTTTTTTCAGTTGATTGGTAGTGGGTGGAAGATAACTTACGGTTTTGATAAGAAGATTGTTTGTTCTGTTTTACTGAAATGGTTCAAAATAGCCATTGAAAGGCTGAGTAATATATTAGAAAAATTAAATTCTGCTAGGGATATTTCATAATCCTGTTTCTGTCATCTAGTTCTCACACACTTTTTAAAAATATGCATTTAAAGCATTAGTGATGTTAGTGTAACCTTTTATATTCTATCATTTCAGTTCTTAATCTCTTTTGCAGAGAAAATATGGCACTTTATGGTAGAATGTTCTTGTTTCTCTGTTTTTTCCCTTACACAATTACTCTAAATTTTTAAGAAAAAAGTGTGCATTCAGGCAGCCTGATATTTGACTCCGTATAAGCCTTCAGGAAAACGTGTATAAGGGTTAGATAGAGGGGGAAAGACTGTTTCGTTACTTCTTGCTGTTTAATTCCTAGATGTATTTTGTGCTATAGCTTCTCAGAGCCATACAATTTGGGGTTTGTTATTTTTGTGTTTTTCTTTTTTCTTGCCTGTAAATTGTCAGGTTTTTTGAAGTTAAAATTGTGCAGTCCCTGGAGCTAGGAACCTATTTCTCTAAGGAAAGTTGGCCTTACATGCAGTGGTGTGTCTTGATTTTTAAAAAAATTGTTTTCTTTCCTCCATTTGTTGGGCACATGTAGTGGGAGTTTCTAGTCTCATATTTAGACTTGCAGGTATAGGTGAGGCAGGAAAGGAAGGACTAATAGATGTGGAAATGGGTATGTAAGAGGCTGGAGAGGCAGGTTGCAGGAGGAGAATTTGGCACTTAGTCTGATTCCCTCTCTACTCCCTGAGCAATAGGGATACAAAAATATACCCCTAACCTAATTCTGAGGGAGAGTGTTGACACATAATAAGGAAGTATAAACTGGCAATAAACTTGCAATGCTTGTTACTGCCAGAAAAATAAGATCCTGCTTAGGGAGGGGTGTTTTGTGGCTGGAGATTCATAAGCTTATAATGTGATTACCAGTCTTAAGTGTAGACCAGAGACATTGTTACATTCTTAAAAGAAAGCTGAAAGAAGTGCTAGCAGTATCTGTATCAGCCAATCTTCATAATTTGAGCTGTTGGGTGTAAGGAGATCCGGAATGGAAAGTGACCTAAGGTTGGCCTGCAGTTGAATTAGCAACTTGGAGTGGTATGTCAGAATTGGGGTCTGGCTGAAAAGCAGGGGCCATAGAAGTTTTCTTATATTTGTTGTTGTTGACCTGGTGCTTGGATAGATGTTTGGGTAAGATAACAGGAAAAAAGTAGATAAATATATGTCAGAAGGTACTGCTCAAGAAAGCGTGGAGGGGAGAAGACAGTTTTCCTTTTTTGAGCTTCCTGGTGAATAGTTTGGGAGAACTGGGGAAC
>NW_010339107.1:16584-27282 GCF_000700745.2 Antrostomus carolinensis
TGCTGAAGGAACCTAAGTGTAGAGTGGTTGAGGTTGGGTTGTTAGTGATTTTGGTTTGGTTTGGGGTTTTTTTAGTTGTTGTTAAAATTGCTTATCTGTTTCTGCTGTCTTTCTGCACCTCTTGGATCCATAGGAAGAAATGCCAGAAATCCCTTGGCTCCTGTCTCAACAGGCACTTTAGCAACCTCTGCCGGTCTTGCATTGCAGCTTGTTCCATCTAATTAGCTGTCATTAGAGCAGTCTGTTTATGCACATCTGTAACCTGCAGCATTAAGGCTACAAGGAAATGTCCTCTTGTTTCTGCATTCACAGCACCCTTTTAATAAATATTTCCAGGCAGACTTTTAAAATAAGCTTTTAGATGGATTACTTTCATGGCATTTTTAGCCATGTGAGTAACACATGATCCAGAGCAAATCATCTTCTGTAAGAATCCAGTAAAACACAGATCAGATGTGATGGATTAAAACTACAGAAAAGCATGAGCAATTTACTTAACAGATATAGCTGGAGGATAAAGACAGCTATAAAGGCTTCATTCATTTGATTTTGGGGGAGGTGAAGGGCATGCTATTTACTCTTGCAGTGTTCTGTGTATTTCCAGAACCTGTTCTCTTCAACTCAAAAAGGCTGTTTCCTGAGTGGTAGCTGACCATAAATGGGACTTCAGTCATTATGGGTGCATCATAAGTCCAACTGCAATTGTTCAGTGCAGCAGTTATGCTAATAATTGCGCAGTTACCTTTGATATTTCTTATGGCATGGACCGTATGTGAAGTTGCAGTAAGAAAAGATTAGTAATGAACAAGAAGTGCAGATAACATTTTAGTCTGTCAGCTGCTGTGTTTAATTTTGTTAGGTATAGTTACTTCATAAAACCAGGTTTTGAAGAACACTTGGAATATAAGTGTTTTGTGAAAAGTCAATGTGATATTAAGCTTAAGGTTTGTATTGAAGAATTGTCTCCTATCTGTTGAACATATGCTCTGTCAGAAGAAAGGAGGTTTAAAAATTTATTTATTTCTTAACTAGCTATTGGTCCAGCTTTGTAACAGCCTAGTTAGTATT
Organism: Antrostomus carolinensis; assembly: GCF_000700745.2. Classification (NCBI taxonomy): domain Eukaryota; kingdom Metazoa; phylum Chordata; class Aves; order Caprimulgiformes; family Caprimulgidae; genus Antrostomus; species Antrostomus carolinensis. The sequence goes on from NW_010339107.1 coordinate 17,653, forward strand.
TGGCATCTAAATTGTATTTCACATTAAGTCTTCTTTGAGTGTTTTAATAAACAAGATAAGCAGTTTATTTTTTGTCTCGTGCTCATGTTTCTGAGTAGACTTTGGGAGATGACGCGTTGTTTACTTTCGTATCAATAGTTTTCACACAATAAAGCTTCAGCAAGAGCTCCATCCATGTTCCATCATGCTACGATTGCCAGACCTTTTAAGCTATCTGGAGATCTTGCCAGTAGTCTTTAAAAGAACACAGCTAATTAATTCTTCCATTTATTTAGTATTTCTGGCATAAGTGAGCACTCAAATCTTTGTGCATGTCTCTTTTCAATGTTATAAAGTCACACTGAAGGGTTTTTGAAATGGCTAAAAGCCGTATGTTTAAGAATTAGTAAAAGGACATTACTACAAAAATAACTTTATATTGTACTGCACTCCAGTATTTAAATTTTTCCTTTGTAAGTAAACTCTGCTTTTAATGGTTTTAGGAAGAATTCTTTTTCTGAGTCACCATTGCTGGATTTCATTTGTGGTGATAATTAATTTCTTGAATAGATTTTTCAGTTTACCTCTGTAATGCTGTATGGCCCTTATTTTTATTCCCGGGTCTCTGAATGAAGCCAAAAGGTTGCTGCCAGCAGTTTCCCTTACCTCCCGTTGGTACCCTTTTCTTCTGCACCGTATTACTGGATGTCTTGGCTGTTCACCCTTGCATTTGTGCCTTTTGTTTTCTGCTGGTGTGTGTATATATAACTTTCTAACAATATTCTCGATGTCTTGCTGCCAGCTTCTGGGTTTCATGACTGACAACAGCGCTATGTTTCTGTTCTAGAGGCTTATGTCTGTCAAAATAACTTTCAGTTCCTTGGAGCTCCCCCTCTAGCAAGATGGATGCCGAGTCCTTTTTATGGGCCCCTTGCAACACCAAGAACTGGGGGAAAAACTTGTAATCTGGCTGTACTAGAGAGGCCTCATGAGGCCTCCTGTCCTGCCACTTCAGACTTCCTAAAGTTAATCTGAGTTTATTAATAATCTTCAAATATCTTTGAACTCTGCAGTAGGTTTTTCTTTTTAAAGTGATGACTGGAGTGAAACCTTGATATTCATATGATACAAGTGCATTTTTCATGTGTTGTATTGTCAGTGAACCCATATTAGTTACCTATTGTAATTGAAACAAAAAAACTTTTTCTTTGTGAATGTGATGGATATACTGCCTACAGGACTCTTAGGATATTTCTGTTAAAGAAAATAGTGGGAGCAGAGCCTATTGTGCTTATTTTCTTTCCTGCTACAGTAAATATTATCATGTTCCACCATGTTGACACATTTGATGTACACATACAAAAATTTCTTAATCACTTCAGTGAAATTATAGGGTAGTTGTTAGTTCTAGCTCTTCCTGCAGTAACTGTTCATCTTCTTGGTGCTAAGCCACCAAAACTTGAAAGTGCAGTTGTAAACAACAATAAACTGTATCCCAAATATTGCATGCTACCAACAAATAATTGGATTCTGCAAACATTGGATGATGCCCCATAAGTCATTTTATGCCTCATTAAGATGCAGAAAGGCTTGTTTGCAGCACTACTTTGAATTTTAAGGTTGTTATTATAATACTTTGCTGTTTCAGAGTAATAAATGGAAATTGTGATCATTGTGTGCATTATCAAGACTACAGACACTGAAAAACGAGGTAGAGGACAATATATTTTATTGAAATTAAATACTGTGGAACATTCTCCTGGGTTTTAAGTGTTTTATATAATGGGGTTTTTTTTAATCTGTTCTCTGTGTTTTTCATGAAAAAAGGGGAAGCATGAATCTCCATGCCTTTTTTTGCTGTAAGAGCCATGAAGGTGCTGTTTTGCCAATCTAATTCATCAGGCAAAAGATGGAAATTTATATAAAGAGTAAATACAAACATTTTAGTACTGCACAGGGAATTTGAGATGGGAGTGTAGAATTTACTGTTTTGGTAATAATATAGTGTATTGTGGTATGGGTTACTTCAATGGAGATTAGAGAAATTGTAAAAAAATTAAGAGGTCTTAGGAGGATTGAGGGGAGGTTGACTGTTTGTTTAGCGAAGTTTAATGGGCTACTCAGTATGAGGGGGTGGGAAAATGGCATTTGATGCTGAACTAAGGCAAACCAGTTTCCCTGTGTGTTAACAGAATCCTCTGTTTTTCATCAGCTAACAAGTTGCTGTGATCTTGCCAGCTTTGAATTTTAGAGAAGTATTGCAGTACAGTTATAATTGATAAACAATTGAATTCTTTAATTGCTTAATTTCTTGGGTTTTTTCTGTGCTGAATAGTGTTTTTCTTAGTAGTTGCTTAAAAGAAAGTGTAAGATCAATAGTGTCTTGTCACTGCTCAGATTTGTCAGTCATTCTAAACCACTGGAGAAAGAGCAGGGGTATGTTTTTAGTGAGGCATGGATTAATTCACTTTTAGAATTGCACTAGTGCTGCCACAGAGTTGGCTTTTTCAGAGCTTAAGAATGTAAGATTTCAGAGCGGTGTCAGCCCAGCTCACGTTTTCTGTCCGAGGACGTGTATTTTAAACAGGTGTTTAAAATCACAGGGTCTCCAGTGACTGTTAATCCCAGAGGGGGGCCGAGAGCTGCTGTAGGAGGAGAGTGCGCAGCCATTCTCGAGGGCCTGCTCTCCGGGTGGGCTGAAGTTCTTGCTCTCTGCCTGGATCAGCAGCTCTTCATTCGGGTCTGCCCTAGTGAACAGCCATTTGCTCCAAGACTTCAGGGATTCACTCCCACAGTACTTTTCGTTCCCCGACTTCTATGAATTGCTTGCTTTAAACTTGAGTAAATGTAAACGGACTTCAGCGTCATTTTAACAGTATATGTGCATACTGAACATTGTGCTAGCCATTGCATGGGAGGGGAAAGGAACTCTTTAGTACTTTAATTTGTGTTTAAATACTGTTTTATGTGTTCATTTTAACTTTTGCAATTCTTATCCCTTATTTTAACCGTATTAATGTTATATTTAATGTAGCTTTTCTCTAAAATAGAGTAAAAGTTTGACACTTTTTCTAGTAGAAAATAAATTACCACCTTTTGTTTCAGATGAGGCATTTGCTGCTTCAGTTGTCTCTTGAACATGGTGGTTTTCCAGATGCATAGCTTGAGTTGTTCAAAACAAAGGTTTTTTTTGTTCCTCTGCTTGTCCAGTGTTGCAGTTTCTGAGGCCTCTTTGGTGTGTCTAAACTTCAGTCTAAAGTATAACCACAGCTTGTTTATGCATACCCATGCTACCTTTAAATTAGTGATCTTGGGTACTGATAGCAGCAGCTGCAGGGTGCCTTATGTAGCAGTTGTCTTCAGTATTTCTCTGTCCCTCTGAGAACACTCTTGGTATATGCAGAGTAAATTTGGGCAGGATTACTGCAGGTGTGTAGCTAATTAAATTGTAATTGTACTGTGACTGTTAGTGTTAAATATGTGCTCACTACTTTTAATTTACTTGTGTAGGACTTTCAAAAAGTCCTTCTTGCCTACGGTTTTCCCATATCTTCATACTGGTCACCTCTTTGCAGATAGGTTGGGGCTTGGGGGTTTTTTTTATGGTTTTTTTCTTTTTTTTGAATCATACAGGTCTGCATGGAATCAGACTTCCTAGCTCCTGAAGAGTTGGGCTGCTCTGGCTCCATTGATAAAGTGCACGAAGAGAAGGGAAGTTCATGGATGGATAAACAGGATATGTGTTCTGTGAAGGAACACCATAACCTGAGTTTCCAGTTCTAGCAGTCTTAGCTGGTACTTCTCATACATTAAGGTGTTTTGAAGTTGTGGTGCTGTTTTCAATAGTGGAATATTGTGTTAAGTACACTAAAACTGTGGATAGGATTGTGATTTATGTTTTATCAGAACATCTCTGAATATTCTAACAAATATTTCTGTTCTTGCTTGTATTTTTGGTTACGTATCATGATTATATCAGAGAAGATGGCATTTATGGGACTAAAAAAATGAGCAGATGTTACCTGGAATATTCTTAGGACTTCCAGTCTTCACTGATTCATTAGCTAACAAGTTGGTTTTTCCGATGTCTAGTGCCTGTGGAGAGAGTCTTTAGAATAACGTATTTTGAGTTGGTTGGTTGGGTTCTTTCTTTCTTCAGAGCTATTCTTAAATTGTTGGCAGAATGTTAAATTGGTTAATGTGTTGCTTTTTAGATCATGTTCAGCTGTTACTGGAGGTGTTCTGGTTCAGGCAAATTACCAGTTGACTGGTAAATTTATTACTTCAGACCAGAGAAGACATAAGAGTTGAAAAAGTCTTGTAATAGAGTGGTGCAGGACTTCAGTCCTGGATTATGTTACATCTGCCTTGTCATCCCTGCTGAAAATGGTGTGCTTTGTGCTTGCCCATCAATTTTTTGCAGTTTTTCCTCATCTTTCAGTCTCAGGAGAAGTTGTAGCATTGCACTACATTTGAGTTACAAGTGGTGTTAATGCACTAGAAAATTGTGATTAATGCTCCCCCATTAACTTGCCACTAGTCCCCTTTTAGTGCATAGAAGTACAGAAACATAAGCATGTAGGCTGGCTTACAAAGCGAATGGGATTGCTGGGAAAGACCTGGGGCTGGCAGCATCCAGGGAGCAGCACATACAGGTGCCTTGTGGTACTCAAGGCAGTTCTCTGCTGCAGGTTGCTGTGAGTGAGCACATGAGGTAATGGTGCTTGTTGAACATGAAGCAAAGAAAATAGAAAAGTAAAGCAGGTAGGGGGAAGGGGAGGAGAAATCAAACAAATTGATAGAGATGTTTAAATAAGATCTGCTAACTTAAGAGGTAAATGAACATTGGAGTTGACTACTTGGGGGGGGGGGGGACCATATGATCACATTTATTTGTAATAGTAAGTTTATATGAAGAAGGTACCATTCCATTGCTTAACACACGCATTCTTCCAAATTTAATTGGTTGAAATTCTTCTTGGTAAAAGCCTATGGCTGTCATATGGCCAGGAGAGATAATTTCTATAAATGTATTGGTTGGGTGATTGTGATATCATCTTCTTCATAACTTTCTTCAAAGGAGAAACAGAATTAGTTGAAGGAACCTGAATTGTTATAGGGTTATTTCTTCTAGTCATAGTGTCAGAATATTTCTTAAGTATGTTGGGTGAAAAACTTGTAAGTCCTGAAACACAGAAACACTGAATTTCTAGCCACAGTAGTAAACAATAACAGTGGTGATAAAGGTAGTAGTGTAGGTACACTCAAAAGGTAAATGAATACTATCTTCCTGGTTTTAATGTGGACTTCTTCGTATTTACTTGTGTTTTAAAACCATTAATTTCGATAAATCAAGTATTTTTTATTCTTAATATATTTTTATAATGTCAGCATAAAAACCAAGATAGAAAGAAACTGATCGGGAGATGTGTCTATAAACAGACAATTTTCAAGGTTATGAGTGTGTGAAGGAGAATTAGTTAGCCAGAGGTGTCACATGGAAAAACATTGCCATAAAATACAGATTTATATTTCATAATTGGAAAGGGGTTTTGTGTGTTTGGTTTTCTTCTTTGGAGTTGTTTTTTTTGTTGGGTTTTGTTATGTCAGAAGTGTCTTCTTTCGGTGCCTTAAGGTTTTCCTTCCTCTTCCAGAAAATGCTGGGACAGAAGAGATGAGTGCTCCCTTTACTAAGGCCTAAAACTGCCTGTTGAAAAACAATCCTGACCAGGCAATATACGAATGGCCCAAGGAAGCCAGCAAATTGATATTCAGGTTTTACATGACCTGCGACAGAAGTTTCCTGAGGTACCTGAAGGTGTTGTGTCCAGATGTATGTTACAGGTGAGTGTTCTGTTAATGACTGTTCAAGTAAGCAGTGATGATTATTTTAAGCGTAGGCATCTCATTTGAAAGCAGATGTTTTTCTTTCTTTCTGTTCTTTTTGAGTGAGGCAAATATACACAGCCAATTTATGTTGCACAGGAAGCTAAGTGTTAAATTGGCCTCTCTTTTTCCATGTCTAATCAGGAGTGTCCCAAGGTAAATGTAAATGCCTGTAAATGAGTGTATGCTTGGAGACTACCATCTTGCCAATCAGTATGCTCATCTCGAGCAAAAACTAACTGTGGCAAAAGGATGAATGCAAAGCCAAGCTGAGTCCAGCAGGGGCAATTTAAAGCAATGCTACACAAGTGCAGCTTTTCTTGTTTTGAGCATCAGGGCAAGTCCAGAAGCAGCTTGGCTACCTGGTCTGCATTGGGCTTCAAGGTAATGAGTGAGCCCTTACCTGCATGCAGGTTGGTGCAACTGCTTTCCAGTCTCGGCTCCTGTAGAGCCAGTGCTGGTGACCTGCCTTCTATAGTAGGAGGCCTGGGAATGTAAGGTGGGTGTACCCACGTTCTCTGTCTGTGTCAGCCTGAATCAGGCAGGACTAGGTGGTTGTGGCCTAGCATCTACCATGTTAGACCAGAGTGGATGTGATGCAGTGTTGTGCTTCTGCCCAGTGCTTGCCAGGGCTTTGGCTGCCAGATGGGCTTCCTTTGTTTTATTGTAGCTTTGGAGTCCATGCTGGTAATCTCTGGATTTCTGCTGGGCTTGGAAGCTACAAAGCATTTTTATTTGGTACTGCACTTAGTTCTGAGCCTATTTCCATATCACCAGCTTTCACCTCCAGCTTTTTTCTGTACTGCCACTGTCAGAATACTTATATATCCATATCTTGTATCAACTTCTGCTCTATAACATCACATTAGTTACTTCAGCAGATAAATTAACATGCCCATCCAAAGCCTGAGGTAAGGACATCTGAATGCCTGAAGTTAACAAATGCCAATAAACTTACTTAACTGTGTTGCTTAAGCACGTTTTCTTTGCATTTTCCAGTGACCCCAAAGCATCCATACTGATTGGATTTTTTTTATTATCTAAAGTATTCAACCTTTGAGTACTTTGGATAATAAGAGGGTTGTCTGAGTATTCATACTGATCATCAGTATACACAGTGTGATTAGCGAAGAGATGGATAATGAGTTACTAAAAGCTAGCTATCTCTGGACTATGACTAGGAATCTGTGGTTATGATACAATTATGATACAAAGAATGTTGATTTGTCTTGTTTCTATATGTATTTTTATCTATAAAATACATATATGTGTATACTTACATATGTATGTGTAGTCACACACATGCATCCACAGTGTTTGTACTGTTGGTAATAGAATTGTGAGTGTACCAATTTAATATTCGTATTTTCAAGACTTAATCATTATTCTCTACTCTTTACTGGAGTAAGAAGCTGTGAAGAGTGCAGTTCTTTGAGAAAATTTGTTTTGATTTGCAAGAGGGCAAAATTCTGCTTGGGCTTTTTGAGTTTCAAGCTTTTCCCAACCCTTTCTCTCTATTTAGCTGAAGAAGAAACTGAACCAGGCTGTAAATTCCCTGGATGTGTTCTAAGGATTGTACACCACCATTTTTATATTAGTTCTCTGTAGGACTAATCAAATCCTTATACTACAAGTACAGTTTTGTTCCTCAAATATGAGAACTGCTTGTTGAGCAAGTTCAATGGACTTGACAGAGTGAATGCATCAGTAATCACCTTTTAAATTATTCAAGAATTACATTAAAAGCTATTCTCTTCAGAGACTTGTCAGTCTCCATAACATTGAATACAAGCAGATTTTATTTTTTTTTAATAAAAATTTGCCTTGTAACTGGGAAGAAAAGATTCTGCACATCCCATACTTTGACAGAGATATGGGAGAAGGGTTTAGATTTTGAGGGAGTGTTTTAGGTCAGATTTCATAAGAGGATTTTTTAAAAATTATGTAGGGTAATTAATGTTCCTGTCGTGTTGGTGGTTCTTTGAAATTTCATGAGTTCTGGTTTCTCTGAGTCAGTTAGCTTGTAGCTATGCTCCTCCTTGAAGAGCAGCCTAACAAACCTCTAAAACAGAAGCCTAACAAACCTCTTTAAACCAACAAATTTTGCACTTGGACCGATGGTAAAGATTAGAAAACAGAATTTGAGAGTACTTTAGCATGTGTTTGCAATACTGCTGGAACAGTGTCTGAATCCTGAGTTCTGCCTTCTTTACAGTTTAACGTAGTGGAAGGAATTTCCGATAAGTACAGTAACTGTAGTTTAGGTCAGAGATAAGCACTTAAGGGCATTATCGGGCATAAGAAATGCTGCGTTTGCCTTGCCCCTGCAGTACCTGATGTGCAAGCATCTTGTGTTACAGTGAAGTTGTTTTTAAACCAGGAAGTATAAGAAATCCGAAGAGAGAACCTGAAAGAGTTCAAGCAGTGACACAGTTTATAATAATATTGACAGAAGGCTTTTATAACAAGAAAAGGTGCTTCAGATCACTATGAATTGTGTGGGAAAACGATACAGATACTTCAGTCCCTTTCTTTGAGTTTTTATAGCCAAACACTTTCAGCTTGTTTTTTAAAGGAAGGATTATAGCATTATACGCTTACAATTAAAGACTTAAGGATAAACAGAGTATGCTAATGTCTTGAGGTGAGTAGCCCACTGTTGAAATATCGAAACAATATCTAGTATACTAAAAACAGAGGACCACCAAAAATCTAATAGGATGAAATTTGAACCTGGGTAATCTAAGGAGTAAAAAGTTTTATTGGTTTCTTGGGCTGACAGTGTTGAATGTTCCTGAAAAGTTTTGCATCTCTCCATTCTTCCCAACAAGCCTCCTGCATTCAGCTCTCCCCTTCCCACTTAAAGGAGTCACTGCAGCGTCCCCAGTCTGTGGACATTGTTCCCATTTTGTTCTTTTTTGTCTGGAGCATTCTATAACCACCTGCTCCTCAAGTCTACGTCCTCTCCTTGCTTCCTCATTTCCCTCCAACATTCTTATTCTTTCTTTTTTTTTCTTTCTCTTTCAGGGTGCCAACATTTTAAACTCAATTGGGACATGGGCAGAGCTAAGATGAGGGGTATTGTTTTGCTGGAATATTCTCAGTTCTGCCATCAACCGGTTCTCTGACCTATAAAGAGTTAGAAGCGGTTGAAACTGCCTCTGCCAGCCAGAAGATGCCAGGGGTTCCATGTGCCCCCGTTTCCCCTTTGAGTTCTCCATTTTGCTCATTGACGTCACTGAAATTTTGGAATTGATTGGATGCAGTCTTAAAAAAAGAAAAAAAAATTGTCCAAAGAAATGCATTCAAGCTGAATGTAAGGGCCTTGCAAGCTTGGCCTGTTCCTTTTTGGTTTGGTATTTTTGGCCTTTCTGTTAATAATTTTAGTTCACTTAAGTTCATGCAAAATCTGCCTTTAAGATCTTTCTAGCTTGTTTTTCTGTGGCATCCTATCTTTTTCCCTTTTCTGGCTCCCTTTTCTCCTTTGCAACAAATACAAGGCTATTGTTCTTTTCTTTTCTTACCCACTATTCTGTCCATGTATGATTCCTTTCTTCACTACTAACTTCATTTGTTTACTTTGTCCTTTGATGCTTATTCCAATCTAGAGCTGATATGCATACCATCAATTTGACCCATTTTCATCTCTCTCAAGACTTTTCTGCAACAATCCTGATGTACAGCTGACTAGTTAGATAGCCTTTAGGGAATCCTGTTATTTTAAAAGATTTTGTGGCTGGGGTTTTTTGTGGGGTGGGTTTGTTT
>NW_010339107.1:27292-28224 GCF_000700745.2 Antrostomus carolinensis
GCGGTGTTGGGGGATGGTTTTTTTTTAGAGTTCAGAACTGCATCTAGCCTGTATGAACACAGCTTTGGTTTTGCAGGTGGAGTTTAGCCTTGTCCTTCCTCTCCTGTTATGTCCATCCTTTTTTCTTTTTTTCTTCCTTTTTTTTGTAAATCTGTAAGTTAGAGGCAGTCTTGCTTTATCTGTACAACACTGACCTCTCATCCTAGTTGATGGATGAGAATTCCTGTCTGCTAGTTTAACAAAAATAACTCAATGCAAAGCATGTAGCATGGATCAATTTATCTTGCTTTTGTTATTCTTTAACTGATAATGTTACTACTTAGTGTATGTAGTTTTTTCCTTGATCGTATGTGTTATGTCTAGTAACTATTTCTGTGTGTTGGATGAATTTTACACCTATTTAATTTTAATAACATCTGGGCCTCAACAGGTGCTCTTCTGGCTGAAAGTATTAACCCCTGTTTCTTGGGGTGGGGTGGAGGGATGTTCTGTAAGAAAATGGGTAATATGGACAGAGCACAGTATTACGAAACTATGCCGCTGATACACGTTCAATCTTTTCTAAGAATTCTTATGTAGGAAACTAAGTTGGGAAGATCTGAGTACAGTATTACTGAACATGTGGAAAAAGAGAAGGATTAACAGTTTGCTTATGAAATGTTCTGAAAAGCAAGTTAGCTAGGTTGTGGGTTTTGTTCTAAGTCATCCTATAACACGTTTTATAAAGTAAATTTATACAAGTATAAGTTTTAAAGCTTTGCACACAGTGGTTTAAAATGAAAATACAAATGTCCCCCAGTAATAGTTTCAGCTTGCAAAAGAGTAATCATGCAGTTTCTGTATAAACTAAATTTTTACATGTCTTCTGAAGTAATGTACAACTCCTTGGGTCAGCATGTTTCTTCTTCTCTGCAAGATTCACATTCCATTTT
>NW_010339107.1:28259-28975 GCF_000700745.2 Antrostomus carolinensis
TTTACAATAAACATGTATTTTGATTTTGGGTTTTAAGTTATTAACCAGTAATATGCAGGTGCCATGAATCTCTTCCTTCTGTCATTTTCCCCCTTCAGACAGAGATTTGTTCGTTGCTGAAGGTTGTTCTGAAATTGAGAAGGAATGGCAAAAGTATTTGTCCAGGGTGAATCATACTCTATGGTGTTGCCTTGTCAAGGTCCGAGATCTCCCTGTCATTGCTTCAGCAGCAATGCAGACCTCCACCCTTGGTGCCAGTGACTGAGTCACTCTTCTCAAAATATTAAGCTTCACATGCAAGCCCTTTGTGCATGTGTAGCAGCTATGATAGCCAGCCACCTAAAGCTTTCTGTTTGATGCTACATGGTTAACTTATTGATGATGATTGGATGCATATATATCTAACTGTGATGGTATTTTATCAGTAATGTCAAACTTTCATCTGTCTCTTCTAGAATAACAATAATTTGGATGCCTGTTGTGCAGTTCTCTCTCAGGAGAGCACAAAGTATCTCTACGGTGAAGGAGACCTAGGTTTTTCGGATGATTCTGGGATTCCTGGACTACGAAATCACATGACATCTCTTAATTTGGATTTGCAGTCACAGAACGTGTATCACCATGGAAGAGAAGGAAGTAGAATGAATGGAAGTAGGACTCTAGCTCACAGCGTTAGTGATGGACACCTTCAAACCAGTCAGTCCAACAATGAACTG
>NW_010339107.1:28986-32640 GCF_000700745.2 Antrostomus carolinensis
CACAGACAGCACCTGCACAGGTTCCACAAGGATTTAATGTATTTGGGATGGCTAATACAGTTAGTACTTCTAATCCAGGGCAGCATCTTGGATTTCACCTAGGCAGCAAAGGAGTATCTAACTTGTCTCAACAGACACCCAGATTCAACCCCATTATGGTAACTTTAGCCCCAAATATTCAGCCTGGTCGAAATACCCCTACGTCTTTGCACATACATGGTGTACCTCCTCCTGTACTTAACAGTCCACAGGGAAATTCTATCTATATTAGGCCTTACATCACAGCTCCTAGTGGTACCACTCGACAAACACAGCAGCAGCCAGGCTGGGCATCTCAGTTTAATCCCATGCACCCTCAGCAAGTCTACCAGCCTTCGCAGCCAAGTCCCTGGACTACTCTTCCTACATCCAGTACTACGCCACATACCTCATCGCAACACTCAACGCAGGCAAACCAGCAAGGCCACCAGACTTCCCATGTCTATATGCCTATCAGTTCTCCTACTACTCCACAAGCACCTATGATTCATTCATCTGGTAGCTCACAATCCTCTGCTCATAGCCAATACAACATTCAGAATATATCCACAGGACCTCGCAAAAACCAGATTGAAATCAAACTTGAACCACCACAAAGAAACAGTTCTTCTAAGTTGCGTTCAACTGGCCCTCGCACCTCCGCTACTCCCTCTTCCCTCAACAGCCAGACATTAAGTAGAAGTCAACCCACTGTTTACATATCGGCCAGTCCTCCAAGTACTGATGAAGTGATCACACGTGGTCAGCCCAAGGTCTACATTTCAGCAAATGCCACAACAGGAGATGATCAGGTTGTGCGGAACCAGCCCACGCTTTTCATATCGACAAATCCTGGAGTATCTGCCACTTCTAGGAATATGTCTGGTCAAGTAAGCATGGGTCCTGCATTTATTCATCACCATCCACCCAAGAGTCGAGCAGTGGGCAACAGCACCACTGCAACCTCTCCTCGAGTGGTGGTTACGCAGCCTAACACAAAATATACTTTTAAAATTACAGTTTCTCCAAATAAGCCCCCTGCAGTTTCCCCAGGGGTAGTGTCCCCAACCTTTGAACCTACAAACCTTCTAAACCTTCCTGATCACTATGTTGAACCAGAGGGTATCCAGCATCTTACAGACCCTGTTTTAGCACATGTGGATAGGATCAGTGATGCACGGAAATTGAGTATGGGATCTGATGATGCTGCCTACACGCAAGGTAATATTCTTAATATAAATAATAGACGTTTCAACCAGGTTGTCAATTCAGTGTGTAGATTACAGAACAAGAAACAGTTGATAACCTTTGATGTCATACAGTATCTTCAACTTTAGCATTCATGAGCATTTCCTAAATAAATAAAAAAGCTTTATAAGCAAATCATAGATTTATTTTTATGATGAAGACATGTAGCTGAATACTTTGGGATAATTCTTCTGTTTGTCTTAAGTGGATATCTGTTTAATGAAGTGGAGTTATAGGTTCTGAAAGAAACATCTAAACTTGTTCAGTTTGTCCTAACAATTTGAAGTTGCAAGTCTACTGGCAGATTTTTTAATCAGTTGAGATTGTTTCCATTGGATAATGTTCCCATTTTTTTCTTCGTGCAAGTGTTATTTAAGGAGCAAGAAAAGCAGACTTCAAAAGCAATTAGTGGGATGAAGCGTTGGCTTACATGTTTCCTAATGTGTGCCTGACAACACAATGCTTGAAGTCTTGATACTTACTTGTGTTATGTTATGTTATAAAATGTCAGAAGGAACACCACACCAAAGAAAGCTATTTTAAAGGATCAGTGGTAATGGGAGGGTAAAACTTAAAATATGTCATATGGCAACCCAACCTGTTAATCTTTTTTTTCTGTTTTCATGGTTTTGCATGCTTTTATTACCAACTTGATGGTTTATTAACTCTCCTGTGGACTTTTTGTATAAAGATGTTGAATGAGTCTTAGGATGTTTAAGCAGTATTCAGGAGAGGTTGTCAAAATAATTTCTCTTTGACCCCGTTGGTCTTAGCAAACAATTGAGCATTAAAAAAACTGGTTTGTTCCATGACTACTCTAAACTCTCTTCAGATTAATTTAGCCATTTTGTTTTGTGTAAGTACAGTGATCAGGAAGGACACTGGAAGCCTGGTCTGCATCTGCAGTACTATAATAATGAAGTAAATAAAAAACTGATTATAGCTTGTGCACTTCTTCTGGATGTAATTGCATCTTTGGTAAGAGAATAATCCATCCTAACAAAAGTGTCTAAAGGTTAGATGTCAAAACCAAAAAAACTAATCATCCTAGACTGACTTTTACAATCAATAAAGAGTTAAAGAACTTCAGAAAATAGTTCATCTGACTGTTTTAGTCCTAGGAGACTTTATATATGCAGAAATTAAGCAGTCAAAATCTTATCCTTAGGCCCTAAATACTCTTCTAGATCATGACCTTGCTTTCCAAGCATTCTGTATTTTAGGTGCTTGTTGGGGAAGGGTGTCCCTTTCTCCTGTTCTGCCTTTCTGGTGGGAGTGACTTCTACCAGGCCTAGCTCTTCCTCTCTTGTACCCCTGGTAGCGATGGCTACTGTAGCCTGACTTCCTGCACAATCTCTACAGGCTGTAGGTATTGGCATCCAGTTTGTCAAGCTGAGGCAAGCTTGCAACACCCGTTTCTGCTACACAGCCTAGAGTTCAAAAGTGTTGCCTGGCTCATACCTGCTGTGGAGCTCAGAAGCCAAGACATAGAGGCAGTTTTTAGATGAAGTACTGATGCATGGTGTGGACTCGAGCAGCTTTGGAGACCTTGGGGAAACACCATCCTTCCATGTCACAACCACAGAATGTTAGGGATTGGACCTTTCACTAGTTCATATAAAGAAGCATAGTTCATGCTTCTGAAGTTCTTTACATTCAGAAGTGTTTGAGATTTCTGGCATGTGTTGCTCCATTTCTGCTACAAGTGGAGTATTTCTTAAATTTTTGTTATTTAATCTTTGGAAGGTTGAGAAGTGTGTGATAGACTTACTTGTATGATCTTGATATCTGGAAGTCCTAATTATTGCTTTTAAACTTGAATCTTTTACTTAGAGGTGGGGTTTTTTTTCTGTTACACACTAGAAAGGGATTTGAATTACTTGATGCTTTCTGTTGTGAGGCTGTGTTCTAAGCTACTTATAGTTTAGCCAGACTGTGCAAAACTTCCACACTAGGTACTTGTCTCATTTTAATCTTAGCCAGAACAGATGAGTAGTTTCTCTGGCAACAGTTAGAGAAAAATGTATTTTAAGGAGCTTTTCCGTTTCTGCCCAGAATGTTCCTTATCTTGACAGGAAGAACTGAAACTGACTTGGGGTAGAAGAGATGTTTGAAGATGATGTTTTCATACTAGGGTGTTTAAGTCCCCTGGTTCAATACTACTTGGCTTTTGTCTGTCTGACTTTTTCACGTTATTTTCTTTAACTTGGGGAGCGGATGGTCTGCATAGTTAATAATTGGTACCAGCTATAGATATGTAAAAAAGGCTGGAGTGAGATACAGCTGTGCCCCATGCTCCATGGGGCCTTAAGCCCATTACATCATGTGATTTAGGAAAAAATACAACCTTCTATTTGGCTTTGTACATCAGGCCCCACTCTTGACTGA
>NW_010339107.1:32675-45404 GCF_000700745.2 Antrostomus carolinensis
AGGGAGGAAAAAAAAAATCAACGTGAACTATGGAAATTACATATTAGATGACTGAATTTTGTGCAGCTTCAAATACAGATTTTGAAACTCTCTGCAAACATAAGTGTATCCTTTAGAATTTGACAAAGTTACTGCCCCAGAGTAATTGTACTGCCAGAATTCCCCTTTCCTCCATATTTGGCAAACTAGGAAATTTCAGAAATTCCTAGGCCTGTAGAATAGGGTGAAATTGTTGTGTTCCCAGATTAGCATTTTTCTCAGACACACGGTCACAAAAGACCCTCTAAAAGAGTAATTGTTTAAAATGCAGATTCTCGAGGCTTTGAGAAAAAAATTGCACATAAATTTTCAAACTTATAAGTACATTCAGCACCTGTTTGAGTAGGAAAGGAAAAGTGAACTTTTGTCTTCCAGACTTTCATGCTCCCTCTAATTATAATGATTTGCAGGCTTTTTGCAGAAAACGTGTGCTTTGAATGTCAGCATTTGTTCTTGCCAATCTGCTGAATGTGAACAGGCATCGAAAAAATCGAATGTGCACAAGTGCCCTGTTTGCACATAGTAAAATGTTGAACGTGAAATCTCTTCAGGAGGGAATCTTTGCACTTCTTTTGCTAGGATGATTACAGTGAAGAGCTTCTTTTTAAGGATGTCTGAATAAATAAATGCAGGCCTGAGGCTTTTGGGCTTGTACTCCAGGTTTACTCTATGTAGACTAACCTGGAGTGCTGCCTGCATAGGTGGAAAACCCTTCCTGCAAAAAGCACAGAGTTATAAAAAAGACAGTTAAAAGTCTCCTTGTGGACGGTGTAAACTAGATCTGGCAGCTGAATTGCACTGGATTCAGAGATGCACTGTGGGGTTTTTCTTAACGTTTTCAGTTGCTCTGATCAACACCAGAGGGAGCCGAATGTTTCAATTGCTGTTCCCTATTAACAAATACTGCAGTGGCATGTGGGGGGATTTTGTCTTCCCCACCCCATCTTTTTCCTACAGCTGCCAAATTGGTATTTAAGCAAAATTACCAAATTCTATGTGAAAGGCACCACTTAAACGAATGTCTTGCCAGTCCTTTATCCAAGTTATTTTTAATAGTAGAAGTTTAGCATAGCAATATGAAATGATTCTTCTTTTTTTAATCATAGTGGTAATTTTGTAATGAGGGTGTTTAAAATCTGTTGGGACTTGAAATTGTATACTAAAGTAGTTACAAAGCTGCTAGGAGAACAAATTGGATCATGTCTGGAGAGTGATGTTAAAATGAAGAGCACGTAGTGCTGTGGGCATCCATCAGTGCCTTCCACTCCCTGTGCAGTTCCATAATGACAACTTAATTTCTAAACCACAGCAGTGGGAACACATTGAAATGAGAAGTTGTGGATTTTTTTCTGTTTAGAAGAGTAGCTTGGGGGAAAAAAAAAAAAAAAAAAAAAAAAAGAGGAAAAGGGCAGGGCAAAGTCCTCCAAAGATGCAGTCTTGCTCGTAGTCTGACTCTTGAGGTTGGGCCATGCCATGCATCCATAGTTTGACAGGTCTGAAGAGTTCTGAGTCTAGTTAATAGAGCACAGATGTGTTTCTGCAGGTCAAGTACTAATAACCTGGGCTTTGACGAGTTGCCTCAGCAGTAATACCAAGGCACTGAAAATAGAAGAGACTATAAGTGGAAATAAAGTGTAGAAGGAAGAAGGACTTGTACTGTCCCTGCAAGAATAGAGGCAACGTAGTCTTTGATTTCCTTTTGCTGTAGCTGCAGCTGCATTTGTAACTCCTAGAGTTTGTAAATGGGAAAAAGTTCCTTCAGCTGTTTCTAAAAGGCTTTTCAAGATGGGAGGCTGTCTTTTGAGACGACTTACGTGGTGATTCCAAGTCTTCAACAAAAATCTTCATCTTGGGATTTCAGTTATTACGTTTCTATATCACATGCAAACATGGCTGCAATATATAGTGTGACTAGTGGCTACCCCAAGGTGCCTATTTATGCAAACATCTCGAAATCGAACAAAACTAAATGGAAGCTCCAGCAGCATTGTCACTTCAGTATCTTTGAACACGTGTGACTCAAAAGCCTGGGCAGAATCTCAGTAAGGCCTTGCAGTTCTGTAACACTGCACAAAAACAGTTTGCTGTGGTTCTTCCTTTTGAAGAACCTCTGGAAGACAAAATACGGTGTATGAATGTATGAACAGGCAGGAATTGCAGCAGAGGGCAGTTCTGCTTGCTGAAGATGTTGAAAGTTACATCTTTTTGATGTGCTGTTTTTTTCTCTACTGCTACTCAGGGAACCTAACCAACCAAAATTTGAGCAGTTCTAATTTTTTAGTATCTGGAAAAAATTATGGTGAATTAAACATCACATTCCAGTCAGAGTTTTGCTTAAACACTTTGTGAGGCAAATTTCAATCTTTTTAAAATACCTCGTTGTTCCTTTTTTCATATAATTTCCACAGTGCTATAAAGGTATCCATAGTCTGAGAAACTGATCCCAGTTTATATGAGTCATTGATTTAATAGATGAATGCATGACTGTGCAGAAGTTGAGATGATTGTTGGGTTTATTTAATGAAGCACTCTTTCATTTTTACAGAAGGTGATTATTGCTTTGAGCAGTGTTACCATGTGCTGATGTTTAATACTATACCTGCTTTTCATGAAATAAACTCCTTAAATTGTGTGATTTTGATTGCATCTTATGCCACTTTTTTTCTGTATAGCTTTAAAAAGGTGTGCTTTAAATGCTGCCTTCATTGTTTCTGAAATTAGGTCTCGTGATGCCATTTTCTTTACAAATAGTAAGCAGTGTTAGAAATTAGAAGCTGAGCTAAGGATGGTTCTGCGCAATAGTTTAGGGATAAAATGGCATAGAATCCAGCCTTTGTGATAAAAAAGTTTGCCAGCAGTATTGCTTGTAGTACTTCATTTGGTGTCTTCTGCTATGACAAGAATGCTCAATTGTGTTCCAGTCCAAATAGAAATAAAAATCAAAATCTTGATGCTCATCTAGCATTTATAGTGCTCTATGTTGCAGCCATCTTTCTGAAATCCTCTTCATACTACCTGCTCTACGGTGGTTGGGCTGAATACAGTGCAAGGAAACATTTGATTTTGGTTTCTGGTAGTCCTTCTTGTAAATTGGTTGGGTTCTCGAAAAATATTTTTACAGATGACAGCTAAATTTTGCAATGGTCACTTGATAGATTGTATGACTTTCTCATTGTATTTGCTTGTCTGTAATTGACTTGTGCTGTTTTCAAAAAAACAACTTTTTCTGTCTTGTAGCATAGACTTTCTTGTGAGGAGAGTGGAAAAGCAATCTGTAGCAATGTTCTTGTCTGCATTTTCCCAAAAGAGTACTAACTTTCATCTTTATCTGATGTTGCCATGTGAAGGAAAATAAAGTAGATAAAATGGGACTTTATGTATTGCAGCTTTACTGGTACACCAGAAGGCCAGGATGGAGCGACTTCAGCGAGAACTCGAGATTCAAAAGAAAAAGTTGGATAAACTAAAATCAGAGGTCAATGAAATGGAGAATAATCTAACACGAAGGCGTCTGAAAAGATCGAATTCTGTTTCCCAAATTCCATCAGTAAGTTAAAGCGTTTGTAGGCTGTAAACCTAAATCGCAAGCGTGGTCTGGCACAATAAATTAAAGAACAGTGGCTCATATATTGACAATATACTAGTGACAGACAATATAACTAGAATCAAACTGGTAAACACTGTAGTTTAGAGCAAGGACTAAATATGCACTATTTAACTACTAATTGCTTTGTGAAGTGTTGCTTTTAAAGGCAGTCACAAAAGATTTGACATGGTAGTCCTTCCAGATGTTCTTGAAGGTATGATCGCCTAATATTTCAGACTACAACTTAACTCATACTGCTTTCCACTCAAAGTATTTTTTTGTCTTTATGCGTATACCAATCTCAAAGAAACTGATTAATGCACCAGTTTTCAGTGCCAGATGATCAGCCATTGACCTAGTGGGCCATTGGCTGTGTCCTTACCACAATCTGGAGTTTTTCAGTCAGCTCTGAAGTCTGATGAGAGAGAAGAATTCAATGAGTCTGAAAGCTTTTGTAAGATTATGCTTGGATTAAAGGCCATTATAAGGGAATATTACTTTACTTCACTTCTGAAATAACTAAATGCTGTCTGCCTATGCAGATGTAACTCCTACTAAAATGGGAAAAGTTAGTCTAACAGGCAGATTTATTTTTTCAGCTGGAAGAAATGCAACAGCTAAGAAGTTGTAACAGACAGCTGCAGATAGACATAGATTGCCTAACCAAAGAGATTGATCTCTTTCAAGCAAGAGGTACAGTATGTCTTATTATTTCACCCAACTGTAAATGTTGATTTCTTTCTTCTTTCACTACTGCATGTATCAAAAGCATCTGTGTTATAAATGATGGGTATACACACTATTTGCCAAATCATCACATTAGTTTGAGAGAAACCATGGAAGTAATTGTCTTCTAAGCCAGTTATTTGTTGGCTTTATGATTTTGCTAATCCTGTGGTCTTTCATACTTGGCTCGGAAGAGAAATCTGTTATGCCAGTTATTTAATAAATGTTGTGGGGGTGGGAGAGGGGAGATCTGGTTGAGTATGAAAGAAGAGGGAGAAGTTGTTTTCTAAATTATGTAGCCATACATATGTGTCCATCTCTCTCTTGCCTTCCACTTCTTCTGTCTTGTACTCAGCCTTTCAAGTTAGCAAGTATGAAGTACAGTTGTAACTTCCACTGTGCTCTCCTCCTACTTTCCTTGTCAGCAGAGACACAGCCTTTGGTCATAAGAGTGAAACTATGAGACAGCTGAGCCAATCCAAGAGCTGCCAACAAGAGGTCCCTCTCTCTTCCTGCTTCTCTCTCTGCCTTTTACTGTGCTCTGGCTCTGTATTAGCTTCTTAGACCCTTTGCAGAGCTGATTCTGCTCACTAGCAAAGCACAAAATGTTGCATTGCTGGAAAAGCTTGCTACAGCTGATGTGAGGGAGAGGCACAGGAAGGGAGAACTGAGCTGGTGAGAGGGGAGGGACTAATGCTTTCCACTGTCAGCAGCAAGCTGTTAGATCAACTCAGTTATCAGCCATATAAGTTCTCCTTCAGACAATGTACCTGCAGATAAGGAGAAAGTAAAGTAAACAGGTGTACTGAAAGTAATGCTGCACTAAAAACTTGACCTTAAATAGAATATTCTAATTGCATGTGACTTTATATCTCTTTGTTACAGTAAATTGGAGTTAAGAGTTCCTTTAAGTATTAAATCTAAGCACAGGTAACATACCGCATAGTAGATAACCCACCTCTTTTAGTACAGTTACAATTTTAAAAAGTCTCTGGTAAAATTTACTAATTAAATACTGTTAAAGATTTAAGAGTGTCAGAAAAAAAAAAAAATAAAGGTGTTTGGTCTGCT
Source organism: Antrostomus carolinensis (assembly GCF_000700745.2). Lineage (NCBI taxonomy): Eukaryota > Metazoa > Chordata > Aves > Caprimulgiformes > Caprimulgidae > Antrostomus > Antrostomus carolinensis. The sequence continues at coordinate 38,098 of NW_010339107.1, forward strand.
GGATTCTGTTTCTGACTTTATATTGCATATTTGGGACAATCAGTTTCTTTAAGTGTATTGTTGGCATGACTGATATCTCACTCGGGTCTGTATTGCCACCTCGATATAAAAGGTGATAAATGAATAATAGTACTGTTTCAGAATTACTGCCAAAAATCCTGATATGCTTTTCTGCCCATGTTTATTTTTAAAACTGATGCACTTTCTTTCTTTTTTTTTTTTATTTTTAGGACCACATTTTAATCCCAGCGCTATTCATAATTTTTATGATAATATTGGATTTCTTGGTCCAGTGCCACCAAAACCCAAAGGTACTGTAATGGTAAAAATTTTGATTTAATACTAATATCTGGTTTGCATCTAATATCAAGTTCTGTTCTGTGAATCTAGTTTAAATGTTGATTATGAAATAGATTACTTCAAAAGCATACAAACCTTGCATTTATTTGTAGTGGTAGTAAATATGCTTCTGTTCGCTCTCATTTCCTCTCTGTTCATACATTCAGGAAAGCGAATACATTAAATGGGATATATTTAAAGAGGGATAATATGTTGTGAGGTAGTTTTAAGTAAATGGAAGCGCTTTTTTTGCTTTTCTTTTGCTTTTTTTTTTTTTAGAATGAACATGAGATACATTGCTTAGGGCTTAGGCATGAGTGAAACTTGCTTAGATGACTTCATCATTGTCTTGGTGAAGAGTGGATTTAATTATGTGTTACAATAACTCAGTTTGGTTACCCCGACTGGACTTCCTGGCTACTGTAGAATTTGTATTAACAATTTACACAAAAGCCTCTTCTGACCATTGTTAAATATAGTATTATATAGTTGAAGAGGAGAGGAATGCTGCCTGGTAGGGCAGTCAGTATTGCTGAATTTATTAGTCTTGAACATTCTGCTTGTCATTAAGTTTTGCACATTGCTGTTTTGGTTTTTTGGGGTTTTTTTTACCCTAGTGGGATGTCAAACAAGACGTAATAATCATCTCTTGTGTGTTACATAAAGCAGAGAATGAAATTTCACTTGTTTGCAACAGCATCATATGGTGGCCTATAGGCAGGCCAAATGAATCCATTAATGTGTCTGTGCAATCTTCTGTCCAGGAAATTCTCCAGATAACATGTGTGTAATTGGTCCTTGTAATGTGCAGTAACTGTTGTTACAGAATCTCATCTAAAGGATTTCTGACCATTCTATATTTCCAAATGGTCGAGATAAATTGGGTTTTTTTAATTTTTTTTTTTGTCCTCCAGACAGGTTGTAACTCCTCCAAACTGGTAGTTGTTCACGCTTTATAAGGGTTGGGGTTGGTTTTTTTTGTGCTTCATTATCCAAGCTGTTAGTGAAAATGCAGGGTAAGGTTAAAATCGGACTTAAACTAGAGTTACCACTCTTCACAGAAGAATGAAAAATAATTCTTTTTGCAGTTGTGGTCAGTAGCATTGTACTTCCTGAAGCTGCTGCTGTCCTTTTGCAGGCGTTACAATCGGGTAGTTGCTAATGAGATGTTCTCCAGTTGAAGTAATTGGCTAAAAGACTTTGCTCTAGTTGCCTAAACTGGAAATCCTCAACTTCAGGAGTCACTCTTCTCTCATATCTCTAATGTTTTTATCTATTCTCTTTTAAAATAGTTGGAAGGTTTGTTTTCTAACACATCATGCAAAAAGATGCACTCGTAGACTTGGGAAGATTACTTTATAGCATGACAGCTAGACATTGATTTTCCTTTAGTATATCTGACTGCTTACCTGGTTTGAGGAAGAGCTGCTGATACTCATTCTGTGGTCAAAATGTTAAATATGTCAAAAGGTTCCAGAGCGCTCTTGTCATAAGGAATTTTATACTGCGCCATAGACCTCAGACTTCTAAATCTTGTGCATGGTTCCGGTGCTGATTAATTTCTAAATTTTATCTCCTTTTCATGCAAGAGCTTTGAACTGAAACTAAAAGGAAAGAAAGCAGGGTGAAAGGATGGGAAACTTGCTTTTTATAGTTTCACCTTGTGCCATTTGGCTGACTTACAGTTAAGCTGTAGTCAAGGGGGTGGTAAAAAGCTGCCTCTGTCACTTGTAATAACTGTGCTGTTCTCAAGGGAACAAGATAGTTCTCAGTTACTGAAAAACAAAAAAAATCTTGGAATTCTTTCCATGCTGTTCTTGGTTAGTAACTGCTTATCTTATCTCTTTCATGTCACAGATCAGAGGTCCATTGTGAAAACACCAAAGACTGTTCCAGACACAGATGAAGATGAGGGTGCTCAGTGGAGTTGTACTGCCTGTACTTTTTTAAATCATCCAGCCTTAAATCGCTGCGAACAGTGTGAAATGCCCAGGCATTTCTGAGCCAGTGGGCCTGCTACCTTTTGGAAAACCATGGCAAACACACAAGGAACTATCCAGTCATTGGGGGGCAAAAAAAGCATTTATGCGTAGGATTTTGTAAAATGGAAGGTGTGACGAGATGGTATTTTGCTGATGTTAAATGTCACCCCACAGAGCTAGTAATACCTCAGTGTTGTGTCGCAGGCAGTTGAAATTCATCGGCTGAAAGGTAATCTGCTGAAAGACTCGGTTGCCAGCTGCCTAAACCATGTACAGTATTACCAGTGTCCCAGTAACACACACCATGTTCAGTGCTTGGGTGTTGCCCATCCTCTTCTCTGCCCCGATGTCACTACTGAATTTTGACAGGGGAAAGGAATAGAGTGCTAGCGTTTTTGTTTTCAGAGCTTTCAGTGAAACACTACATGCACAGAGGAGATCTAAAAGGAACAAGGTTTAACTGTTTAAACTGTTTGCTGCCACATAGTGCCTTCGATAAAGGGAAGAACTTCACAAATCAGTGGTACTCTTTGCCTTGTCTTCCCTGAAAACATCTCTGTGAAGCCAGAAATCAGTACAATCACATCGAAAGATGAAAAGGAAAAACTGCATGCGTTGTCTGTACAATACACACAGTGAAATACCCCAAAGCTTTTCCTACTGTACATAGCTCTAGAGCCTGCTTTAAGTGATTTCTTTTCTTCACCTTTATTATTTTCTTGTACTTCTGTATGTATAGTGTAATAGTCTTTGTTAACTTTCTTTTTTCCCTTTAAGTGATTAAGCACGCTCATGTCCCTTTTTTTTTTAAGCTTTTACCTGAGAGAAGCGATGCCTTAAAATAAGAGCATTAATGAGAAACTATGCACAAAATAGCTTTCCTCTGCTCATTCTGTACATTGCTCTTGTAAATGCTGATGATCTGTGAAGACCTGCAGATGCAGCGTGGTAAAAATGCAGGAAAAGTTGGAAGAGTTAGCATATAGTTCACTCTGTACACTGAGTTTTACGGTGGGTGACACAAGGTAGCATTTTGTCTGGCATGAGGGAACTTCATACTAAGAAACTTTAAACCCACCAACAGATCAGCATCCGATTTAAGCTTGCTTCATCTGCTGGGTATCTTTCAGACTCCTGAAGAGAGATTAATTGGGGAAGTACATACAGTGCCAAAATCAACAACAGCAGCAGCATCATACAGCTTTGTTCAAGGACTTTAAATGCTTTCCTGTTTTGGCAGCCAGTTTCTAAACCTGACTTTGTGGTGAAGTCTCATATTTATAGAAAACAAGGATAGCAATGTTTAGGACAACTGAAATAAAGGCTGGAAAAGAGAAATCAAACAGACTTGAACACTGAAGCAACCTCAAGCATCTCTTTATTTTGATGATCTATTTTTTTAAGGAAAATATTCACATGATCGGGGATTTATGTAACCGAGATCAAGAAAATGGAATTCCAGTACAGTATGCACGAAAGACGGCACGCAAAGAATCATGTAGCAGCACTTAGCGTGAGGCTGGAGGGAGTGCTAACAATGTAGCAAGAGACAAAGTAGACTGTCACCCACTGTAAACATTTGCCAGTGGACATTTTTATTAGGAGTTTTACAAGTGATCTATGTGAATGCACAGAGGCCTTTGTTTTGAAGGCTTTGCATTTTTTTATGTGGGAAGAAAATGCCAATCCCAGGTAATTAGGCAGTAGACCCAAAGCACTTGCATCCAATGCATTTTGTTTATAAAATGAGGCCTTGTTTTTCAGCTTCATCTGCAGTTCTATGTGAAGATTGACAAATCAGTTTTTACCTGTTTATTAATAAAACCTAATTTGGATATCTTGAGTTGATGGTTTTGTGATTTAGCTGGGTAAACTGTCTTTGTAACAGATAAGTTATTTATAAAAATTAAAAAAAAAAATATATTCTAATGTTTGGTTTTGTGATTTGTTTGCTTTTTCCATGGTGTGGAGCAACAGAATACTCAACAATAAGTATTAAAAGTAGGCTGATTTCTTATGACCAGAGATTTGATTTAAGCCTTTGTTTTGTTGAATCTTCTGTCTTTTCTCTCATGCATTATTCTGTTTGATACTCATTTGCTGAGTGTAAAGAATGTATTGCATAAAGTTGCACTGCCAAGATTGTGTCCTGACCAAAGAACCATTCTCTTACTCATGAAGTAATAAGCTATGACACAGGCCCTTTTTACTTCATGCTTTAAGGGTTTATGATTTTGAAAATGTTTCTCTAATTTCAAATGAGCAACCACTTTGTCCAGAGTAATAGATGACATACTTTGTGTACTGTTAATCTAAGCACATTTTAAAGATTAATAGGGTTAAACTGTATTTGGATGCTATGCATATTACAGTGTTACGAGATGTGGCGTGTTCCTGGACTTGTCTTTCCCACTTGGACCTTGTCTAGGCAGATGTTTGGTATGTGGAGTTGGGCTTTCCTGAGACACAGTGGTGCTGTGTAAAAGCCCTTCAGGAGGCATCTATAAACAGATGAACTACAGATCCAGCAGAAAACATTCCCTAACACAGGTCGATCAACTGGAGTGCCTTAACCTGCAGTATGACAAGTGGCATTTGGAGCGAGGGGGGCAGCTGTATTCAAAAAGCGAACAAGAAACTCCAATCAGCTCTAGGGTGGAAATAGAATGTTTTGGGCAACAGGATGAGCAGAATTCCATTTCACCTATCAAATGTGTAATTGATCTTTTCCCTGCATTTACTTGTTTATTTTCTGGAGGAAAAGCATAGCAGTTAGCTATGCAGACCATCAGCACATTTGTATGAGAGTGTATTAGGCAGTATTTTCAATAACTGGTCCTGGAATAGTGAGACCAGAGAAATGACATCTCCAGTGTCATCTGTTCCACAGACTTTAACCTTCACCTTCAAGAGTTCTGTGTTCTTCCTGTGTTTCAGGTCTCATATCATTAGCTTTTCCTTCAAGTTGTTGCCAGTATATTGGCACATCATTACGGTATGTTTTTAAAGGGTAGGCTTTTAAGGGTTCAAATTTTGAAGGATAAAATACAACCTAGATTTCAGTGCTGTATTTTTTTCTTTTTCCTAATAGAAGGCAAATACAAAATATGAAACATTTGCGGTGAGGTTGAACTTGGTATTGTGAACATCAGTAGTTTATCTTGGATGCTGATTTATGACTTTGTATTTCTGTACTGTTGTTGTCAGGGATCTCTATAATTGTAAAAAAACAAACAAAGAAACCCCACATTCAACACCAAGTAGATTATTTCACACTTTAGCAGGAAGGGAGAAGTATACTTCTTGGCTTTTTAAACTGCATGGTTGGTATTTGTGCCTGTCTATGTATAGTTGTTTGGTTTGTGTGAACTTAATGTTATGATCTTGAAATGTCTACCTTCAGCAGATTTGGTAGATGTCCAGGGAGAATACGTTTTTCATTTTCAGGAAAGTATCCTTATCAGTTCTGCATTTCTTCAATCAAATTATCCTACCTTGAATGTACATTGGAGCCTGGACACAAATGAAGACTTGATTATAAAGATGTTGAACAACCATTTTAAAAAAAAAAAAAAAAAAAAAAAAAGCCAAGTATTGAAATCTGAATATTTACCCTTTTCAATAGTACTTCTTCAGTATTTTAAAATGGGAGTATTGCAATAATACTGTGTCAGTTTTCAATAGAGTTAATAAACAGCATCTGTAGTGTATACTGTGAATCCATGCCAACTCTTACTAATACTTAGGTGTAACTTTGAATAGCAAGGAAATGCTTTGATTTATTTTCTTTTATTTATTTTTTAAAAAAAATCCTTATAATTTGAACAGATAATAAGAATTAACTTTAAACTTTTGATTCCTTTCATTAGTACAGAGTAGTATGATTATAATGCATTCCTTTTTCAAGTCTTGACTGCTTGAATAGCTCTTCTGTTGCCAACTTTGAGGAACAGCTTTTGATTTTATGTAGTCCAAAATGCCTTGTGAAGCTCATATTTTGTTTAAACTACTTAAAAATTACTGGAGAGTGAAAGAACAGGAAGAGTTAGTATGAAATGTTTGAGGGGTTCAGGATCCATTACAAGCTTAAGTGCTGTAAGAACACTTGGGAATAATGATGAACATTGGCCATGATGTAATCAGACTGAATTTTTACTTTTTCATTTTGACACAATTCTCAATGGGTTTTGTTTTCTTTGCTTGAGCAGTTCTGTGTCAGTGATGTGTTTGCTTCTACAGTAGAGCTTCTCAGATAGTACCACCTTGAGAGGCAGCGTTGGTAGAACTCACGGAAGTGCTTGCTTCACTTCAACTTTAGACATGTTGGATTCCCAGTAGTGTAGGTGGATATAATTTTGTTTAAATCAAAAATGCAGATATTTTTAATATTAAACCAAAATGTAACAATCTCAGGCCAACACAATACTGCTGCAGGCATGAGTTTAGCTGACTGTTTTTACCAGTGTCCCATTCTCTTAATTGATTTAAGTTGCAGGTATCTACATGCAGTTAAAGGGGACTTTGAGCCAAAATGCTTTATTGCCTACATGGATTCAAGTTGCCTATTATTTGCAAGTTTATTTAAAATAATAAAACACTATCATATTGCATGGGAGTGCAGATTTTGTAGGAGAATAACATATCAATTTGGGTGTTACTCAAGTGAGCAATTTGAAATGCTTGTATAAACTTAATTCTGGTTTTTATGGATGTCTGTTATGTTATGGGTTTAAATTCTGTGATTGCATGCTATTTTTCCACACCATTTACAGGAGCACGGTGCCACTACAAGTTTGATGTAGTTGATAGGGTAACAAATGCATGGAGGAAATATATATTAAAATATATATTATTAGTGTGGTTTGTCCTGTGGTACGGCAGACCACACCCAGCCTGTGACCGATAAGGTTTGCTTAAATTCAAGTGTACTCTCACCTAAGTTGGGTGGGAGTGTTTATCTGCTGGAGTGTAGGAAGGTTCTGCAGA
>NW_010339108.1:0-9060 GCF_000700745.2 Antrostomus carolinensis
TCCCCCTGACGAGGAAGGAGCGGCAGAGACAACGTGTGATGAACTGACCACAATCCCTATTCCCCGTCCTCCTGCATTTCTGAGGGGGAGGGGGTAGTGAAAAATCAGGAGTGAAATTGAAAGGAAGAAGTATTTTAAGAGTTAGTATTTCACTTAGAAAGTATTTCAAAATTTAGTTTTTATTTTCTTATTATCCTACTCTGATTTGATTGGTAATAAATAAAATTAATTTTCCTCAAGTAGAGTCTGTTTTGCCTGTGATGGTAACTGGTGAATGATCTCTCCCTGTCTGTATCTTGACCCAGGAGCCTTTTGTTATATTTTCTCTTCCCTGTCCAGTTGAGGAGGGGAGTCATAGAGTGTCTTTCATGGGCGTCTGGCATCCAGCCAGGGTCAACCCACCACAAGAACCTATAAGCTGAAACATAAGTATCATAAGGTCATGTCTAGAACAGTAAACAAAATCATCCAGTGCCTCTTCTCTGCTCTTACCAGGCTCTGGGACTCAGGCCAAATGGCATAGCAAAATGTACCTCCATATGGCTAAATGCTCTTATCCTCTATAACACTGGCTATATCCAAAGTGCCTATTCAGTATATTTCCTGACATATACTAACTCCTGAATTAGTTTGCAAGATGTTAGTTTGTACAATCCAAAACCATTTTAATGGTTGTGATAATGCCTTATCAGTATTGGCCATCTTATGCCAGTTCCATTGTCTCTGTTTAATTTAATTAAGTCTTATTTAATTTGCTAGTATATGTGTAGTGGTAAAATCCTAGATATTTCTTTTTTATGTAGCCTGTTTTGCAAACTATGGATGTCTCCATTGTTGTGATTTGCTAATATATAATATTTGACATAAGTTTTTACTTCAGATTTTAAATAGATGTTAAATAAAAGATCATCAGGAAACTGCATATTACAGAAGTTGAACATGAAAGCTAACCAGTTTTAAGAAGGTTCTGAGTAACGGAAAAAATTACAGCAACTATTATTGAAGCTACCTAAGAAAAACATCCAATTTTCTTTGCATCACCAGAAATTCCACAGAGAAGATAGATTGATATCACTCACAGAAGCACTGATAAAAGTGTTAGATTTACATCAAAACAATACAACATAGTGATTTTAATGAGAAATTCTATCACCTAAAATAGACAGGAACAGCTTCCATGTGAATCAGCAAATGGAACAGATGAATGGCTTCCAAATGGTAAGGTCTAAGGATATCATGCGGAGTACTGCATAGGAGCACAAAGATGTGTGCTCTGTCAAACCTGTACTAGATGGAGTTCAGCTTATTTCTCTTGACCATAACTTGGGAAAGAAGGCATGACACTTTTTTTACATAAGTAATCTATAACCAGTTTGGGAACTGTAGATGAAAACTATGTATTTCTCAATAGAACTGACAACCTTTACAAACAAAGAAACTGTGGGAACTGCCCTGGGAACTGCTGACATGTCAGCCTCATGTGTGTGCTTGGGAAGATCATGGAACAGATTCTCCTAGAAGCTATGCTAAGGCACATGGAAGACAGATAAGTGATTTGAGACAGCCAGCATGGCTTCACCAAGGGCAAGTCCTACCTGACCAACCCAGTGGCCTTCTAGGATGGAGTGACTACAACAGTAGACAAGGCAAGAGCTATGAATGCCATCTATCTGGACTTCTGTAAGGCCTTTGACATGGTCCCCCACAGCTTTCTTCTCTCTAAACTGGAGAGAGATTTAATGGGTAGACTAGTGGGTGGATAAGGAATTAGTTGGATGGTCACATTCAGAGAGTAATGGTCAATGGCTCAATGTCCGGATGGGGATCAGTGACAAGTGTGTGTCCTTCAGGAGTCTGTATTGGGACCAATACTCTTTAGTATCTTCATCAATGACATAGACAGTGGGATCAAGTGCACCCTCAGCAAGTTTGCTATTGATACCAAGCTGTGTGGTAGGGAGTTGACATGCTTGAGGGACAGGATGCCATCCAGAAGGACCTGTACAAGCTTGAGAAGTGGACCCATGTGAAACTCATGAGGTTTAACCAGGCCAAGTGCACAGTCCTGCATCTGGGTTAAGGCCACCCCCAGTATTAATACAGGATGATGACACTGAGTGTAGCTCTGAGGAGAAGGACTTGGGGGCACTGGTGGATGAAAAGCTGGACACGAGCCAACAGGTTGTGCTTGCAGCCCAGAAGGCCAACTGTACCCTGGGCTGCATCAAAAGAAGCATGGTCAGCAGGTCAAAGGAGCTGATTCTAGCCCCCTGTTCTGCTCTGGTGAGAGTCAACCTGGAGTGGTGTGTCCAGCTTTGGAGTCCTCAGTACAGGAAAGAAATGGACCTGTTGGAGTGGGTCCATAGGAGGGACACAAACATGATCAGAGGGATGGAACAAGTCTCCAATGAAGAAAGGCTGAGAGAGTTGGGGTTATTCAGCCTGGAGAAAAGAAGGCTCCAGGGAGACGTTATTGCAACCTTTCAGTGCTTAAAGGGAGCCTATAAGAAAGATGTGGACAAACTTTTTATCAGGGCCTGTAGAAATTGGACAAGGGACAATGGTTTTAAACTAAAAGAGGGTAGATTCAGACTAGATACGTCTCCAGTGAAGAAAGGCTGAGAGAGTTGGGGTTATTCAGCCTGGAGAAAAGAAGGCTCCAGGGAGACGTTATTGCAACCTTTCAGTGCTTAAAGGGAGCCTATAAGAAAGATGTGGACAAACTTTTTATCAGGGCCTGTAGAAATTGGACAAGGGACAATGGTTTTAAACTAAAAGAGGGTAGATTCAGACTAGATATAAGGAAGAAATTTTTTACAAGGAGGGTGGGGAACCACTGGAACATATTGTCCAGAGAGGTGGCAAAAGCCTCATCCCTGGAAACATTCAAGGTCAGGTTGTACAGGGCTCTGAGCAACCTGATCTAGTTGAAGATGTCCCTGCTCACTGAAGATAAAAGTAATCTTTATCCATGACAAATCATGTAGCATTTACTCTTCTTAAGTTAAATTCTCTAAACATTTAAAAACTGGTTTAACTGCTTCTGATCATAATGAAATGGTTTAAGAAGTGACTGTCCCTCAAAGTAATATAACTGACTGTGTTTTTCTAGGCTCCTGCAATGCAGAATAAAATCTATCTGTTCAAATCAGCACTGGGGGCAATTCATATATCGTTATTTTATCCAGCATTACTAAAGAGGCAGCAAACAACAACTATGGAGAAGCAATTTTTGTTACCCTCTGAAATAAATGTAGCTGGTCATGTGAACACACTTGTAGAAATCTATCCTGTGCTAGCTCACTATCAATCAATTTTGAGAAATAACAACATTTAACTTTTTAACTTATCAAAGTAAAGTTCATTCCCAAAAGTTCAATCTCAGGTGAAAAGCACTACCAAAAAACATACACAAGTGCTGACAAGTAAACTAGTTCTGGTTTACTGTTTTTTTTTTGTTAACCCCTTTTTGCTATTAGAAAACAATCATAGTAAGTATTTTAAATATGTCTATATATACAATTATGGGAGGAAAATCAGCTCAACAAGTTGAAACTCCCCTTCCTAACTCACAGAAATGCCACAGCATTGTATGTATACATTATATTAAAAACAAACAAACAAAAACCCAAAACCAGTTTAGTTTCCTACTATTACTATTTTTCCCCAGTGTTTTACAGTTTACTTACCTCAACTGATTTGTAATGTATCTACACCACAACCCTGGACTTCAGCAGGGCCAACTTTGGCCTTTTCAAGCAATTGCTGGGGGAAATCCCATGGGACAGGGTGCTAGATGGTAAAGGAGCCCAAGATAGTTGGTTAAAATTCAAGGACCACTTCTTCCAAGCTCAAGATCAGAGCAACCCAACAGATAGGAAATCAAGAAAGGGAGCCAAGAGACCCACATGGTTAAACAGGGAACTGCTGGGCAAACTCAAGTGGAAGAAGAGAGTCAACAGATCATGGAAGGAGAGGCTGGTGACTTGGGAGGAATATAAGACTTGTCAGGGAACTAGGAAAGCTAAGGCCTCCTTAGGTCGGTACTGAGACCAGTACTATTCAATATATTCAACGATGACCTGGATGAGGGAACAGAGTGCACTGTCAGCAAGTTTGCTGATGATATAAAGCTGGGAGGAGTGGCTGACATGCCAGAAGGCTGTGCTGCCATCCAGCAAGACCTTGACAGGCTGGAGAGTTGGGTGGGGAGAGATTTAATGAAATACAATAAGGGCAAGTGTAGCGTCTTGCATCTGGGAAAGAACAACCCGATGTACCAGCATAGGTTGGGGACAGACCTGTTGGAGAGCAGTGTAGAGCAAATTGACCAGCGTGTCCTGGAGGAGAGAAGTATGACCATGAGCCAGCACTGTGCCCTTGTGGCCAAGAAGGCCAATGGCACCCTGGGGTGTATTAGAAGGGGTGTGGTTGGTAGGTCAAGAGAGGTTCTCCTCCCCCTCTCCTCTGCCCTGGTGAGGCCGCATCTGGAATATTGTGTCCAGTTCTGGGCCCCACAGTTCAAGGACAGGGAACTGCTCGAAAGAGTCCAGCACAGAGCCACGAAGATGATTAAGGGAGTGGAGCATCTCCCTTATGAGGAAAGGCTGAGGGAGCTGTACCTCTTTAGCCTGTAGAAGAGGAGACTGACGGGTAACCTCCTTCTCTGGAGACATTCAAAACCTGTGTGGGCATGTTCCTGTGTGACCTATTGTGGGTGATCCTGCTCTGGCAGGGGGGTTGTACTAGATGATCTTTCGAGGTCCCTTCCAATCCCTAACATTCTGTGATTATGTGATTTCATAAAGCTTGTTCAAAGGCTTTTGCACAACAAATTTTTAAGAGTAAATCTAATACATTATTTACATGTTTATGACTTAGCATGCTGCCACTTTCTTTAGTAAATTTTGATCTCTCAATGGATGACCAGTCTCATCATTTTTTTTCTCTACCGTTTTCAGCTTGAGTATTGTTTAGATCTGTTTCACAGTATCTTTTTAACACCCTCAGATTCTTCCTTCTGAATGTATAATTAACCACTTAGAAAATCAGCATCTTTATAGCTGAAGTACATTTTAATTCATTCATGTGAGAATTCCCACACTCAAATGAGAATTGCCTTAAAACCATTCGTTCTAGTACCATTCTTATTCAAAGCACAGTGATGTTTCTTCTTATTTTCGTGCTTATTTTCATCAAGATTTAGTGTCTTCTAGATTAAAGATACATGACAGGTTAAAATTCAGTAACAAAATTACCCCTTATGCTTTTAATTTGCTGAGAGATATACCCCTTCTCTTATTAATAACTATACTTCCACAGTAACACACATGCTCATTACCTTCAGACGTGCTTGCTTTTGAGTTCCTCTGTTGCTTGTTTTAGCAATCAATAACTGCAACAACAACTTAACTTTACTCCTGAGCCACCAGTTCTCCCTGGGGTACAGGGTACAATATGTAAACAGCTTAATGTAAAACACCTGAAATCCCAAAATAAGTAATACTCTAAAGCTTTGCAACTGAAAGAAGGAAAAAAGAGGGTTAATATAATTTGACCACTTTGGATACCTACTTCAAGGTCCTTCTCTTTGAAAGTTTTTTTACAACTTGGAGGATTTGTTAGAAGAATATATATCCCTAGGCCATTTTTCCTACAAAACATGAGCGTGAGACTTCCTCAGGGACTTGACTGTGAATTCGATTCATTTGAAGAGCACGAGAAAGACAAAAAACACAAAGAGAAGGTGTCAGGAATCTGACTTATAACAGGGACATAAAGATTAACCACTTTCATCTGTTTGCCTAGCTAATACATAAAGGAAAATTTCACGATCAGTTTCAAGAAAAGTCGGTGAAGTTACTCAAGATTTGAGTGGTTATGAATAATCTGGAGAAACTACAAGTGAGGAAGTTCAAAAATGTGTTGTTTAATACATAAAAATACAATGCCATACACTATGTTCCAGTTTGCAACCAACATGTGACATTACCCATGTTTAATATTATTTTGTCTATATTTCATGAGATGTGTAAGGTAAGGATAGAAGGCTGTTAGGCATCCAAATGTTTCCCTTCAACAACTTACAGACATATATTTTCTCAGTTCTGTTTATATGTTTATGTCAACCCTATTTGTGTAGACTAAGACATATTTTAATAGTAAACTAATTATTTTATTATAATCCCTGTGAGCAAGGTCTCTAGAACTCCAGTAGAGAACCATTTTTTCTTCTCCTGGACAGAGAAGCAAGTCTCGACAACCTATAGAGTTAAGTTAATCTTTTTATGTATCAGAAGTTTCAACTCAAACTCAAGACATTTTGTGTTCATCTCATCATGCAATAATCGAGAATATGTTCTTTGTCTCAATGGCATATGTCAAAGGTATTGGCAGGGAAACATGAAGATAAGAAACTATGAAAACCTAAGTAATCTCAATTGTTTCATTCTTCTTTCTCAGGAAACCAATTTATTAATTAACTATATGTAATGACAATGGCTACTTCTCCAGTATAGTTTTTTTTTGGGGTAGCTATTGTTTACTATACATGGACAAAATAATTGTGAATGTGATATGAATGAAGAAAATCAAGAGAGTTTTCTAGATTAAATTTTATGATAGAGAATTGTTCATACATCTTCATTCAGAAAAAACAGGTTTATATGCAAAATTAATTAATCTCCTACTTGCAAAAAAAGTTTATGTGCTACAATATGAAAGAATCACATGTTAAAAAGCATATCAAAGCCTATACACAATGTATTGAAGCCTTTGGATTTGAATTACTAAAAAAAAATCCAAGACTATTTATTTAATTTACTAACATAATTGAAATAAAAAAGTATGAATAACAAATGAACTGAAGTATTTTTCAGGTTTTTTCCTTATAATTGCTTGCTATTTTGTACTGAAAAGGTAATAGAAAACTGAATCACTTTCTTAGGTGATACCATCATATATTAACTGAGTGACTTCTGAAGTATATTTAGAAGAACAATTTTGGTGGAATGTATTGTCATTTATATTTATCTATGTAACAGAGGTAAGGCTAGAAAATCTAACCTATCAACTGTTCACATCAGATGATAAACTAAAATACTAATGCAGATTTTAAAATGTCTAAGATCTATAATAAGTCAAAGAGATTATGTAATTCTCCTCAAAACAGACTATTTCTGAATTTCCCTACTCAGTTAAGAGGTATTAAATACAGAACAGATAGCATACTGTCTATCTATGTATTTAAAGAAGCATCTTTTAGAGTTTGTAACTAAACATTAAGTAACCAGGATTCACTATAGATGGTTTCACATATATTGGTGTAAAGGATGCATTTCTCAAGTTTCTGAAATGATGAAAATTTAATCTGTCCTATTCTAGATGAAGATTTTTAGGCTTTTCTTCCCACTACTCTCCCAAGCAGCATATACTTATACAGCTCAATTCCTGAATAAAAATGAACTGTCTCTTCTGTTTGCTTCAGAATAGTTTTTGTCTTTTTTTTTTTATCACTAAATACTGAGAGCAAAATCGAGGCACTGGAGAGTTTGCAGTCCAGTTGTTGTGGCATAAATCAATATTTAAAATGCAGAGTGGCAATTTTTCTTCCCTTGAAAGTAGGACTTTGTGTCCTGAATTTCTTGTTCTGTTAAATCCAGAATTTTATCACCACTGAAACACAAAACCTAGCATTGATTTGTTCCCAGAAGCACTACTTCAGTGATAAACTAAATAAAACTGTAATATACTTCAGTAATAAAGTAAATAAAATAGCAATAAAATTGTTAATTAATGTTTGACTTCTGTGTTTCTCTGGAGGAATTTTCAAGCTATAGTGTTTTATGAATGAGGAGTTAAAACATTCCAGCTTGAGGGAAAGAATTATTTCAGCTTCCCAAATTCACAAAGAAAGAGTTAGTATAACAAACTTTTGATAGCTCATGAGTGTATGGGTGAAGCTGGTGAATGCAAAGAGTAAGTGGAGGAAAATACAATGTTTTTCATAATTTTCCTAGGGAAAAATCTTCTAAAATACTACTTTCTGAGGTAAAGGTGAATTGCAGGCATTCTGTATATCATCTTATTGCCAGGAACTTTTCATGCATGGGGCTTTATGAGCTAGCAAGTGATGATATGCAGTGTAGTTTTGCCCCCATATCCCTCTCCTACACTTCTTCATGAAGCTTTTAATTCTGTAATTATGTCCCAGATGCACAGTTTTCTTCGTGACACCGTTCCCAGGTGAGCACATATTCCTAAGCAGATCCCTCTGTTGTGAAGGAACGTCCCTTGGGTCTAGCACTGTCAGACTGCATTAAGAGCAGACAGAAAAGGTAAGAAGCAGATGTGTAGTGCTATTTCTGTTTGACACTCTGCCCCTCTATCCAATGTTTTCTACTGGTACAGCAACACTGAGCTAACAGGCTAATGAATGGAGCCTGCAGAATAAATCGTTAACCTGTAACCTCATCCAGTCTGCATGCAGTCTATTGAAGTTTGCACTGCTACGATTTGTGCTTTTGTGTTTGCTGCTGCTGCTGCATTTGGTGTTTCTCTTTATTTTGCTCCCAGTATTACATAGTGGTCTCAGAACTAAAATACCAAGGTGAGAAGACCTGCACTGGAGAGGGGGGAGGAGGAGGTTATAAGGGACAGTTAGTGACCTGCCAACTTACTCGCATGAGGAAAACTGAAGCATCTCTTTTCCCCTCTGTCTCTTCACATTGATGGCCCCAGTGCACATCTGCGTCACATGCAGGGGAGGGGGCAGCTTGGTGAGAGGTGCTGAGATAGATAGGTAGAAAATTGTACAGTGAGGACCCTGACAGCCTCATGGGCACGATTTTTTTTTCTTTTTTTTTCTTTTTTTTTTTTTTCTCCTACGTACAGTGTATATAAAGGCGCCTCACTTCCCCTCCGTGCCAGCTCTCCGGCTTTGCCATCCCAGATAACTGCAGGCATGGAACTCCCCTGAGAAATGGGATGGGATGGCGGGAGGTGGAGATAGGCTTCGAGGTGACTTTTCCCTCTCCGACTGCACTCGGTCACGGAGCTCTG
>NW_010339109.1:0-8903 GCF_000700745.2 Antrostomus carolinensis
GCTGGGATCTGGCTTTCACCGCTCTGGGAGAGCTCTGGAGAGGAGCAGTGGTGGGACTCGAGTGCTGTTGTGCTGCCGTGGAGCTGCTGGCTTCCATGCTGACAAAAGGGACAAGCCAGGGAGTTTGTCTTTGCAGACATGACACACATGGGGGGGCATTTGGGGGGATTAGAAGTGTCTCTGCCAGCCTGTGAGCGGGGAGGGGGGGGGAGGCTGCAGGGGTCTTATCCCACCTCATGCCAAGGGGCAGCTTTACCTGGGCTGGGATGTGTGTCCAAGCAACGTGACAGTGCCTGACACATCCTTCCAAGGAAAAATCACACCAATTTGATTAGCTTTCCAGCAGGAGCTGCTCTCTTCCCAGGTGTGCCGTGCTCCTGGCGTGCTCAGACCTGGTGAGCAGGAGAAATAGGGTGGGAATGGGTGGATGGTGGGAATGCCTGTGAGCTGGGGATGCATGGAGCCCGCTTGGTCAACCTTGGACCTGGGCTGGCTTCCCCAGCTTTGTCTTATCATATTTCCCTTGTTTCTTGCTTATTGAGTAAGGCACATTGCTGGTTAACAGCCGGAGGACTTAACCTCAACCCATCATCCCCCCATACCAACTGGCACAAACTGGGGTGAAGAGGTGTCCTGCAGCCACCAGGGCTGGGGGCTGAGCAAGGGATGCAGAGGTTCTTGGGATTCACGTGGTGCACATCTCCCCACGGGATGGTGGTGACGTGGTCATCCCAGGCTGGACCCAGCCACCTCCTTGTAATTAAAGCTCCATGCCAGGGAAGAAGAGCTCTTCACATGCCACGGGATGAAGGGCAGCACGTGTGTGAAACGCAGCTGTGCTGGCAGTGGGGAAGTGTTGGGGTGATGGAAGGAGGGCAGGAAAGGAAGGACCACGAGGTGGGAGGAGAGGTGAGGTGGAAGGAGGTAGTAAATAACTGGAGGGACCATGCAAAAGCCAAGGGGCATTAGGAGCAGTGATGGAGGGCACAGACAGAGCCACTTGCTGTGGTGAGATCCAGCATCACTGGTGGCTTCTTGAAGCCACTGTGCACAGAGCCCAGCAAAGCACCTGTTGGTGTCAAACTGGGTGGCAGCATCCGTGTCCTGGGGATGGCACTGCAGGGACCATGGCTGTGTATTTGGTGGGTCTCTGGCCAAGGAAGGGAGGAGGTGGCAGGCTGACCCACTGAGCCCCGCTCTCAGCACCAGCCAGAGCCCGCAGGGTTAAAGCAAAGATGTGGCTGTAAATGCAGGAGTTTGCAGTTTCCCTGAGTTCCAGCTGGACTCTTTGCTCTCGAAAATGCAGCTCATTCCTCACCTTGATTTAATTTTGCTTGCTTACAGAAATGCTGCTTCTTTGCTAAAATGGGATGCTGCTTCCATGTGGTGCAGGAGGAGCAAGCAGCAGCAGCCCCTCGCTCAGAAACCCCAGGTCAGGGGGTGCTGCCCTGGCTGGGGGGACCTTCAGCATCCTGACTCCATCCCCTTTTTTTCTGGCCATCCCAGATTTTAGCACTGGACTAAGAAAATAAGTAGATTTTCCTCCTTTTTTTTTTCTCCTACATGAACACGAGGGAACTTTCTGCCTGTGGTTATGACATTGGGGTTTCCTTTTCCGTGCCAAGGGCATGAGCCCTGCCTGAAAATGCAGGTAAATACAGGCAGGACCATACCGACACACGATCACGTTCAAGCTGATGGGTGCTGAAGCTGAAGAGCAACGTTACATAATTTGGACTGCAATGCAGAAGCTCTTGCTTAATTTTTAATTATCCGATGGCTGCACATACGTAACGCTCAATCTAAGGAGCAGTGTTGGCTGGTGGGCAACGTGTGAGGGGTCTGGCTGGCAAAGATGATGGGAAAGCCTTCCCTCATGTTCCTGTCCCTCCTGGCATGGTGGGATGAAATGTGACTCTTGTGGTGTGGGCATGTAAGGTGGGAGTGAAGGTGTCTTGGGAGGATGTTCTGCAGGGGACTGAGGGTTGTCCCATTGAGGCAGTGTGAGAAGCAGTGCAGGTCTGCAAAGGTCTTGGAGGTTTAATAAAGAAAATTCTTGTAAAAAAGAGTATCATCAAATAAATAATCAAATCATAGAAATGAAAGGCACCGTGGCTGCTTTGCACCCAGGTATTTTTGTAGCTGCTGGTAAGAGAGCCCTGAGTGCCACCCAGGGTGGGTTTGTTGGGATGCAGGAGAAATGGTGAAGGAGCTGCTGTAGACCCCAGCTGTGAAGCACTGGTTATCCCTTCCCTATTTCACCCCTTCTTTCAAATCCCTGCTCTGCACTTTCTGTCCTTCCTACAAAGGCAGCTGCCTCGGAGCAGCTTAGGCTTCAAAGTTCCCAAAATACCAAAGGTTAAAATAAATTTAAAAAAGAAAGTTGCTACAAGATCAAGTCAGTGCCCCACTTACACCTGCGCTCCGAGCTTCAAAGTAGCTGCAAAGAGGCCCCCGTGGTGTCCGTGGCTGGTTATCTCAATGCTCAGGGTCCTGTCTTCATCCTCCTGAAGTCATGGAAAATTTGGCAGCAGCCAAGATGAGACCACAGGTAATTGCATCCATGGAAAGTGGTGGGGGGTCCTGCTGCTTTTGATGCCCATGGGGAGCAATCTGGAAAAGGTCTCTTGTGGAGGAGAGGGTCGTGGTGGCTGTGGTGATGGGCAGGTCCATGTGGGTGAGATGGGTGTCCCCAGGGCTGTGCCCTGTGCCCACCAGCCCTGTCCTCTAGCCAGGCAGGTGGACAAACGGCTCCTCGCGGGGAGGCTCCGTGCTCAACGTGGTGCTTTGTGCCTCTGCTGGCTCTGCTGATTTATATAGATCATCAATATGACAATTATATACACCTGCAGATTTAATTACCTCCATTTTCGTCAGGCGGTGACAGATTTATGCCTCTATTCAGTTCCTGTAAATCTGAAACAAGCCTGACTAGACCCAAAAGTCTTCCCATTGATCACTGTGCACTGGCTGGTCTCTGGCCCTCTTGACAAGCTCTTCTTTCAAGAATGATGAATTCAAGATGCAGAGTCAACTTCTTCCCCTTCTACATCTTTCTTTCTTCTTCTTTTATTTTTTTTTTTTTTCCCTTCTCCTCATTATCTTTCAAAACCTCTCCACAAACTTGAAAACAGACCTTGAAATTGGGTAAGAGCTCCCAAGTGTTGAAGAGATGATGACATTAGACTGCAGTTGGCATCTATGTCTGCCTTCTCCATCCTGATATGGGGCCATCAGTGAGGATCCATCCTGCCCCCAGGACCAGCTTCAATCCCTCCAGGTGAGGTGGGAGGAAGAGGATGACCTCTTATTGGAAAACCTCTTGGCCTCGAGGTTGGCAGGAGGGCAGACAGGGTTGTTTCAGTCCTTTTTCACCCCCCTGGCATGGCCACCTCATCTCTCCCATACCATGGAGGACAGGCAGGTCCTGCCTCTGCCCCCAGGAGATGAGGAACGAGCAGCCACGCTCATTTTCTGTGCCGAGCATGAGGACACCAAAACAACATCCAATTTTCCTGACCTCTTGGCCTCGACACAACGAGCACTTAAACAAATGAGTCTGCAGGAGCAGGTTGAAGTTTACCCTTGAAGTGAAGTCCATGTCATCACTTTGATGCATCCCCCTCACCTCCCCCACCTGTCCCACCGCCGCAGCCGCCACCGCCTGACCTCACTGTACGATATGCTCCGATGTCTTGCTAAGTGCCTGGCAGATGGGCTGGAGTGGCTGGCCATTACCTTCCCTGCCAGCCCACGATGGATATAAATAGCCCTGGGCCTCCCCGTGACAGTCCTTGGCTGGCTTGGACACCTGAAGGTAATCTTGGCAGGTGTCTTGGGTCGGTGGGGTCTGATGGCACGGAGGGATGGGGTTTAGACAGGAGAGTTGCTGGCTGGGTGGTGAGAGGATGTCTCAAGGGGAGAGAGCTGCCTTGGGGTTTTCTTCCTTCCTCTTCTTTCACTGAGGCAGTGCCTGGAGGAGCGGAAGGTCTCAGCTGCTCCTGAAGGGACATGTTGATGTGGGATGCATCCTCAAAGGGTGGCTGTGGTGGTTTTAACCTGTCCAGCAACCAAACAACGTGCAGCTGCTTGCTCAGCCTGCCCCATCTAGGAAATGGGGGCAAGAACCAGAAGGGTAAAAGTGAGAAAACCTGTGGGTTGAGATAAAACCAATTTAATATTTGAAAGAAAATAATAATAATTAAAAAAATGACAATAATTATGGGGACAGACTTTCTAGCAAGGACTTTAGAGACAGGACAAGGGGTGATGGTTTTAAACTACAAGAGGGAAGATTTGGACTGGATAAGAGGAATATTTTTTTTATGCTGATGGTGGTGAAACCCTGGCCCAG
Source organism: Antrostomus carolinensis (assembly GCF_000700745.2). Classification (NCBI taxonomy): domain Eukaryota; kingdom Metazoa; phylum Chordata; class Aves; order Caprimulgiformes; family Caprimulgidae; genus Antrostomus; species Antrostomus carolinensis. Next base: position 4,355 of record NW_010339109.1, read on the forward strand.
GTTGCCCAGAGAGGTGGTAGAAGCCCCACCCCTGGAAACATTCAAGGTCAGGTTGGACAGGGCTCTGAGCAACCTGATCTGGTTGAAGATGTCCCTGCTCACTGCAGGGGGGTTGGACTGGATGGGCTTGAAAGGTCCCTTCAACCCAAACCATTCCATGATTCTATGATAATAACAGTAATAATAGAATAGGGAAATGAGTGATGCACAGTGTGATTGCTCACCACCCACCGACCCTTGCCCTGGCTAGTGATCTCCGGGGAGAGAAAATCCAGAAACCTCTATCCTAGAAGAGAGGGAGAGCAGGCTTTCCCTCCAACCCTCATTTATATACTGAACATGACATTAGATAATATGGAATATCCCATTGGCGTATCCAAATGCCAATTTGGATCTGTTAATCCTATTATGCCCCCCAGCTTCTTCTGCACCTGCAGAATAACAAAACGTGGCAAGTTGGAAAGTCCTTGATTTCCCAGCAACAACTAAAACCATCAGTATATTATCAACACTCTTCTCATACCAAATCCCACCCCAAAACCAAAACACAGCGCTGTTCCAGCTCCTGCAAAGAAAATTAGTTCTGTCCCAGCCCAAACCAGGAGAGTGATCTGGGCAGCACCTCGCTGGCTTTGCAGCCACCCTCCATCTGCAAGACTCTGAGCAGTGTAGGGGACAGAAGGTTTGTGGTCCTTCAGCATCTCCAGTCATGGCAAGTAGCTAATATTTGGGGGGAAAAAAAGTAAAAACCACATTATATATTGCATGGCCCTTTTCCTACTGCCAAGGTCTGTGCTGCAGGAATTTCTCAAGCTGAGATTTGCCCCTGGGCTGTCTGGTTTGATAGCTGCTGGTCTTCCCTGGATTCGATTCCTTTCTCCGTGCTTTCATGCTTTATGGTGGCTGAAACAGAGCCTTTGGTTAGTTCTGACACTCCTAATTCTTGCAAAGTAAGAAATAGTCAATAATCGTTGCCTTTCCCACTGCTCCACTGACCTCATGATTTTACAGACTTTTATCATGTTCCTTGTTCAGTTATTTTTTTTCCTTGCTGAGAGGTCCTAACACAGTTGGTTTCTCCTCTCCACAAAGCCATTTGTGACATCTCGTCTTCCTTGTACCCTCCTGCAAACCTTTCTAGCTCAGCCTCCTCCGTTCCGAGATGGCTGACCTGAATATCACTTGCAGGATTTGAGATCAGCTTGCTTGCACCAAAGTTGAATTTCACCTGCCCACTTCTCTCCAGCACTTCACAACTTCAGCTTTGTGGAGACTAAATTTAGTGTTGGTGACCAATTTTGTCATTCGCCTCCTCTTCTCGGGTGTTTCTCAACAGCCAAGGTCCTGACAAAGATCTTCTTGGTAACCTCCTTTCATTGTGAAAACTAACCTTATTCCTCCCCGACCTGGTGGGCTTCAAGAGAAGTTTTCCTCTTATCTCAACCCTGCTTTGGTGCTTTGGGAAACTTTGAGGGTGGATTTTGACAAGAACTCTTTGAAATGAGTCCATCAAACTGGACCACCCTTATCTACTGGCTTACAGTGTTGAGTGACCCATATTTACCCACGCACTTCCCGGTTCCTCTAACAAGCTGTCCAGGGCAGAAGTAGGATTTACTGGTCTGTATTTTCCATAATGCACAAGAGGTTTTTTTTTAAGAGATTGGGGTCTTCTCTGCCAAGTTTTGCTCCTTCAGTGATAGCTGGTGTGTTGGTGGAGTTCAGCAGCTGTCCTCCTCCGCTGCTCATAGGTGAGCACCATCTGGGCTGACGGGTTCATGCTCTCCATCTCACCGATCTGCTGGGAGGTGAGGTAGCTGGGGCAGTAATTTTCCATGGCTGATTGGGAGCTTCTCCATCATTTGATCTCATTCCATGGAGACCTGAGCTTCCTTCGGGAAGAGATGATGTGATGGCATTGTAGAGTGGGATATTAACTAGAAATATTGTCCTCTCTGGGATTCAAATATCAACTTTGGATCTCGTAAGTTGTCACACATCCTCTTTATTTCGCTTTTACTCACTGTCATGGTGTGTTTGTTTGGTTGAGGTTTTTTTTACATGACCATATCTCCCAAGTGTTGGTCCAGGAGATGGATTGTCCCTCTTCTCACATCTCTGTAGTTCACAGTTACGACAAATGGGACCAAATTAACAAAACTGGAGTGAAAATCCAACACCAGCAAGTGTCTCAACCTGCTCGTTGCAGCCACCTGCATTAACCAAGTTTTTCCCAGTTTATGGTCAAAATTGACAGATGTGGTGGGGAAAAAAAACCCAACCAACCTCTGAGGGGACTTTGCACAGGTGCAGTTGGGCACGTCCTTGGGTCCACAGGGAGGAGTTGGGGCAATGGGGCAAGTCACATTGTCAGATCAGCAGCTGCAGAGAAAAACCCGGTCGACTCAGACCCATTAATGATGAATCAGTGTCCTTCGCTCTGCCAACGGCCGCGCGACACAATGTCACTCCCAGAGTGATGGAGGGGTTTGTTGTTAAAGGAAGGGATGAATTAGGACTGTGGCATATTTGGGACAAAAAAAAAAATCCCAGTTTAAGACTAAAGTGTGTGGCTACAGTTTTGAAATGTAATTTCTCGATGACCTTCCCAAAAGCAAAGGTACCCTCCATTTCAAGGAGAAACCTGCTTAGCTGTCGGCCTTGCTACGACAGCTAATGGCTTCACATGTACCAGCCCCACGTGCAGATGTGGTGGTGGGATGATCTCTATGACCTAGTGACAGGGTGCTTTTTCCTTGAACCTTTAGGTTCTCCAATGTCTTCTGTGGGTCCTTTGGAAATTTTGCCCAAGGTGCCTTTGTCCTGTGAAGTAAGTTAGTGATAAAGTGAGGTTTGTGTTTGCTGGTATGGAAAAGCTGGATTGTCTTATAAAGACAGAATGATCTACAGAATGAGCTGGTTTTCTTGCTTGAGATTGGAGACAGAAAAAAAACCCAACAAATAAAATACAGATAGTCAGTGAAGAATGTGATTTTTTTTAAAACAGGCCCATAAAAACTTGAATATTATCCCGTGAAAGATGTGTCACTAAAACCTGGGAAGTAAAAATGAGTTAAATATCAGGATATACATTTTGACATCTGAATTGATAGGATTCAATTCCTGAGGACCCCACACAAGTGGCTCGTGGTGGGAAGCTCTACCTGAGTTACTTTAGATGTTGGAGACCCTTGGAGGAGTGTGAGGCCGGGGCTTGCTTCAGCTGAGTTAGAGCCCTTTTAAAGGAGGTGTGAGGTTTAAACATGGAGCAAAAGCCTTAGCTAATGGGGAACTGAAATAAAAACACAGTCGGGTTCCGGATGGAAAAGAAGCCAGGTTTAAATGTTAACGAGGAAATATAAAGTCCAAGTCAAAAATCTGTGCTCTGCTCTATGAAATGGGTCTGCAGAGACTGGCATTATGGCAGAGCTCATTTGACTAATCAGAGGCGTCTATTAGTGCAAAATGCTTCCAAATGGAAAGGAAAATTGTTTTTCTGGGGTTTTTTTCATCAAATTGTTAGCGTGCTTTTTTAAGGAGAGTTGCTCTCTTTGTGGCATTTCCCTCCTGCCACGATGTGGGGTCTTGGTGTGGGGACAAGGATGTGGGAATGGGTCCGTGTTAACGTTGGGCTTGGGGGCTGCGGTTTTGATGTTGCTCCAGCTTGGATGCAAAATTGGGCTCTGAGGGAGATGTTGCCTCCCAGAACTGGGAGATGCAGAGGTGTTGCCTCCCAGAACTGGGAGATGCAGAGGTGCTGCCTCCCAGAACTGGGAGATGCAGAGGTGTTGCCTCCCAGAACTGGGAGATGCAGAGGTGCTGCCTCCTGGAATGGGAGGTGCCGAGGGGGTGCCTCCTGGGAGATGCAGAGGTGTTGCCTCCCAGAACTGGGAGATGCAGAGGTGTTGCCTCCCAGAACTGGGAGATGCAGAGGTGTTGCCTCCCAGAACTGGGAGATGCAGAGGTGTTGCCTCCCAGAACTGGGAGATGCAGAGGTGTTGCCTCCCAGAATTGGGAGATGCAGAGGTGTTGCCTCCCAGAACTGGGAGATGCAGAGATGTTGCCTCCAGAAAGACTGAGTTGCCTTTGGGTTGGACAGATATCTCCAGGGAGATGGGGTTATTTGGGATGATCAATAATGAGGCAGGTATCAATCCACCCACCTACAGGAACTTCATCTGGACTTTCCTCTTCTCTTCTCCTCAGTTTGCTCCTCTACAACCTTTCCTTTCCCCATCCCTCCCCTCGCAGATGGTCTGGGAGGGGAGCAGCCGTGGCCGTTATGTTGAAAGCATCAGCCAGTGTCTTTGGAGGCTGCTGCTCCTGTAGATATGAAGGACCTGGGGCACGTTTGATACCAGGTGAATGTGGTACAGCCTAATTAGTGGTCTCCTGCTGTGATTAACCCCTGACTCAGGCAGGCTATTTTTTAACAGAGGTGCAAGAAGTTAATACTAGTGCTAATGGCTTCATATCCAAGACCTAAATGAAAGCCATGCAGGGACCAGGCCTATCATCAATATCTTTCAAACTTTGAACTTGAAGTTAT
>NW_010339109.1:8940-15896 GCF_000700745.2 Antrostomus carolinensis
TCCCCACTTTCCCACCTCCTCTGGGGTCTCCTGGCCCCAACAGTACAAACTGGCTGGCAGAGTTGGGACCTGCCAGCCCCATGGCAGAGCTGAGCCCCTTCAGCACCCAGATAAATGGTCCCGGTTGGCTACATGGGTCACTGTAGCATCTCACACCAGGTGATGAGATGTTTGTTTAGAGAGCAAGAGAAAGATAAAAGTGGAATGCATTGGACTGAGAGAAAAGAGAGCAAAGAGATGCTGTGTTAGGGAGGAAGCTTGGTCTTGATCTTGATGTTGGTCTCAGCATTGGTCTTGTCTTGGTCTTTCTTGAACCAAACTCCAGGAGAATTTCATGGGTGCTGGAAAAGATTTATTTATTTTCAAGTTGAAATGGAGTGGGATGGGGCAGCTGGAGTGTTGCTAAGACCCTTGAGGAGAAGAGGAGGAGGAGGAGGTCCAAGGATGAAGTTGCCTCATCTGGGTACTACCTGAAGAGCCTTTGCCCAGGACAGGAGCAGAGGCGATGGAGCAGCCTTGCCCTGTGCTGTGATGGAGGGGTCACATTCTTCTGGTTCAGGGTGATGGGGGTTGATTTCTGGGGTGTTTTCCTCTGTTTCTAGCACTTCAGACTTGTTTGTGGTGCAGCTGCAGGGTCACGTGGTGATATCTGGTGGGAGAGCATAACACCCTCAGGCTCTGTGGCTGGATTGTGCTCTTTTAAAACAAGAATCCATTTTTTATTGAAATATATTTTTCATGTTAAAAATAAGCCTGTTTAAATAAATTTGAAATTATGACAACCTATTTTAAGGCTTAAATTTACTATAATCTATTAATCATTTAAATAACTTCCATCAAGGAGTCCTCCTCAAATATTAATGAGCTGAAGGGTGCTGCTTTTTCAATGATATGTCAGATCAGGGGGAAAACATCTTTAACTCTAGCTTTCTAAATGTCACAATGTCATATACTTAGTATCTATTATTTTCAGGCTTTACAATGGAGCAAATGCTGGTATTTACATTTTTCCAAATGTCAGTACGTTGAGTTCCTGTTGTGCATAAAAGCTCTTGCCTTAATTACTCCTAATTTCACGTCAGCAGGCAGGTGCGGGGAGAATATTTTCTTCCATTTGAGCTGGTTTGTGTGAAGTTGAGAAGCCGTGGGGAGTTGGGGAAGCAAGAAAATTTGTTTTCCCCTTTCAGTCTATGAATAAAGACCAGGTGGGAGAGGGGAAAATCTGCTTTTTCAAACCCTCCCAGCTCCCGGGACCTGATTTTCAAAGGGGATCTCAGTGCCTAAACACACAGCTCAGTGGTTAGAGGGAATTTCAAAATTCCTTCTGGCTTCTTAGATGCTTTAACTCCCCTCAGTTTTTCCTTCCTGGTGGCATCGAGGAGAGCTGAGCTACTTTTTGCTTGGGACACTTGAAGCACACTGATTACCACCAGAAATACAGCCCGTGCTGAGCAGAAACAATCTGCTAATTCACTCGCTGCTGCTAATGTTTCTTTTGATTAATCAAATCAGTTTGGGAGGACGAACAACCCAATTCCTGATGCAGATTTCTCCCCCCATCCCACCCTCCCGGCAGCAAGCTCACTTAAGGCAGCCTAATGAAATTAATTAACAGTAAATTTAAAATGTTGTTTTTCTGGCACTGTAATTGAATTTCAGTTTTCATTTGAAGGCAGCGTGAAACAAGGAAAATAAAGATGACAATTTGCAAAGCGAGCCGGGTTCTTTCCCGCCACCATCAAACTGCCTGGCTGTGAACGGGTAGGAACAGACAGGTCTTGTTGGACCATTCCCACCAGGCAGAGACAGGAGGAGAAACTGCATCTTCCCAGGAAACTCGTCACATTTTTAATGGTTATTCCAACAAATGCAAGAGAAGTTTGTATTTTCAGGAAAAATAACTAATGGGCAAATGACATACTCAAGCTGAAGGCTGAGATCAAAGTGGTCTGAGATGGTGATCAAGGTGATCTGAGATGGTGGTCAAAGTGATCTGGTCTGAGGTGGAGGTGTTGGTTAAAACAGTACCCATCTCTCCTAGGGATGTACTGGTGTCACCCTCCCTTTTGCTAACACCCAACTGCGGAATGTCCCTGAAATTTTGGAGTCAGCCAGGTGAATTTGGTTTCATTTGGTATTTAGCATCCTACGACACATCTCGTGTCCCCATCCTCAGCTGCTCCTCCTGCTTGGTGTCCTCTGCTGTTGTCGTTCCTCAACCTAGCTCTAACCATTTGTCTCAGTGCCCCCAAACCCTAAAGGTACTTGAGGAAATTAGGGGTGTTTGGGCAGAAGGTGTGGGTACATCTGCAGATCTCAGGGCTGTGTCCTATGTGAGGAGCTGTAAAAAATGCTTGAAGACTGAAAACCTCTGAATGCACCTCAAGCAGAGCCAGAGCTGTAGGTGTGATCGCAGCCACACGCACATTTATAGAATCATAGAATGGTTTGGGTTGGAAGGGACCTTAAAGCTCATCCAGTTCCAACCCCCCTGCCAGCAGCAGGGACACCTTCCACTAGACCAGGTTGCTCAAAGCCTCATCTAGCCTGGCCTTCAACACTTCCAGGGAGGAGCAGCTACAACTTTCTCCATTCACGAAGGATGAGGAAATATTTTCTGTTTGCAACGATTTAGTGCCATGATCCCAATGATCCCACTCGTGCCACTGAGATGTCCTGTATCCTCTGCTCCCCATGGCTGGAGCTGTGTTTAGCACCAAGCACATGGGTGAAACCAGGCTGAATTAGGGCTGGGAGGATGCTGCCGGGCTCCCTGGCTCTGACCCTGAGATGCTGTCACTAAGCGTTCTGTCCCTGCACCACGTCTGGATTTTTGGAGGGGCCCACATCTGGATTTTAACCAGCAATATGATTTTACTCCACTTTAACCCTTCAGGTTGTGGGTTGTGTAGGAGCAGCCATGGTGCTGGCAGGAGGTGACAGGAGGGAGCCTGCTGTGTGTGTCCTTTGGTTCTCCTACCCATTTTTTTGGGAAGAGGTGAATGTCCCCCATCACCCTTCTCCTCCACCACATTTCCCACCTGACCAGCTTTGCTTTTCACAGAGATCTCGGGCAACACGGACGACATCCCGCTGGTACGATGGCGGCAGCAGTGGCTGGAGAACGGCACTTTGCTCTTCCACATCCACCACCAAGACGGTGCCCCCAACCTACCTGGCTTCGACCCCACAGATGAACCCCAGACCGAGTCAGCAGAGGAAGAGCTGAGGATCCTCCACATCTCTGTCATGGTAGGTGATGGGAAGGAAACCCCTGAGCACCTAAAGGTGCTCAGAAACCTGTAGAAAATATAGGGGCTTTTGAAAAGCCATATATTTCCTCATCTGGCTCCACCTGCCCTAGGATGGGGAGCTCGGCTGAGCTTTGGGGGCTGGTTGAGGTGCCCTGGGTACCTCTCCAGATGCTGCTGCGTGCAGGGTGCTTTAACATTGGCCTTAAAACCTCTCCCTTAGTTTGCATCTTTGCAAATATGTTTGCAGGGCTGCCTTTATCGCAGGGTGTGCTGGGATTAGAAGGTCTCAACCATCTCAACCCGGGGTTAATTCCCATTGTCCATCTGTTCAACCAAGGAACAAGGGACAGGACAAGAATAAATGGCCTCAAGTTGTGCCAAGGGCAGTTGAGATGGGATGTGAGGAAGAATTTCTTTGCTGAAAGGGTTCTGAGGCATTGGAAGGGGTTGCCCAGGGCAGTGGTGGAGTCCCCATCCCTGGAGGGATTGAAGAGTCGTGTAGACACAGTGCTGAGGGACATGGGTTAGTCAGGGACTTGTCAGTGTTGGGTTCATGGTTGGACTTGATGATCTTAAAGGGCTTTTCCAATCTGGGCAATTCAGTGATTTTGACTTTGCCAGGAGCCCTTTGCCCAGTGGATGGTGCCCAGCGCTTGCTGCTCTGGCACGTGGCAGGTGTCAGGGTGCCCCCGGGTGCTGTCACTGCTGCTTTTAACAGCGCAGCAGCCCCATGGCCGTGGTTTCATGATGTGCAATAAGCAAGAGCATCGCATGTGTGGAGGCTGCAGAGCTCTCCTCCTCTCTGCAGAAACACAGGGACAAGGTTTTGATGGCAGAGAAAGGAGGATGAGACAGACATCTGTTTGTTGGAGGTGGATCTGTGGTTTGTGGGGTTTTTTCTGATGTTAGAAAAAAAACAACCTGAAGAATCTGAGAATTTTTGTGCCACTGGAAGATAATTAGCCGGAGACAATGTGTTGCCGAGGCTGCAAACAGGCTGTTTAATGGTGCCTACCCTAATGAGAACGTCAAAAACTCTTCCAGATTGCAGCCCCAGGCCAGGTTTCTCCCCCATCATTTGTGCTTGATTAGTCTTGAGGAAAAAAAATAATCACTGGCAAAACCACTCCCCAAAACATTTTGGACCTTTATCTCTTTTTTTTATTGTCCATTCCCAGCTGCTCCCAAGAGGGTGCAACACCTCAGGAGAGGCTGGTCCTGCTGCACCACCCTGGTCTTGGTTTTCATGGGCACTGCTGAATGCCAAGATGGAGACAGGAGTGCCTGAAACAAGGCTTATTACCGAGCTGGTGGAAAGAATGTCTGCAACTGGGTTTTGTACCAAAATGTGTAAATATAGATTGAATCCTCCCTCTCCCCCTTTCCCCCCATTGCTCTCAGCTCCGCTCCGGCAGCATCCTTACACCCTGACAAATAGAGGTTGGCTTTTGTGCCAGGAGTCAGGATCACGTGGAGTTTTCAAGGCTGAGTTTCTTTCTTTCCTGTCTCGTTGCCAAGAGAAAAAGTATGAGCTAGGGGCTGTATCCATCGTGACAGCGGTCTGCACGTGAGCTGTGCGAGAAGTGCACCGGTGCCTGGCCAGCACGGGGCTCTCCTCCTCTCCTCCTCTCCTCCTCTCCTCCTCTCCTCCTCTCTTCTTCTCCCTGTTGTATGAGTGTTGGGTAGGGGGGATGAAAGTAGAACAGGATTTCTGTGCTCCTGTGGAAAGGAACTCAGGGTCTGAGATGGTTCCCCGATCCCCTCTCCAGCTAACACAGGGTGGAGGAGATGTAGTGTTAGTTTTCTTCCTCCCTTCACAGCCTCTTGGAATCTCCAGTGGCCACAGGCTGCTTTTCCTCAGGGATAGTTTGGGCTCTCAGACTATCAGGGCGGAAGAAATTCCATTTTAATTAAATAACAGGTCTTTTTTGAGAATCCCCAGCCACAGCCCTAAACAAATGGGCTTCCACCTGACTCAAGCTCCAGCTTGGTCTCCCTTGTTTACCAGCCTAGAGCTCCCTGATGTTTGGGGGATATTGTGCACATACGGAGGGCAGCGAAGGAAAACTGGTGCTACTCCCATCTGCTTGTCACCCCATCTGCAGGTGGACCAGTCCCTGGGGTGATGGAGAGCTGTGACATGGGAGGCTATCTCCTGTGGGGATAGAGATAGCCCCTGCTTATTTATGGATCAGAGGAACTCAAAGGGATTTGAATGTGATAGAGAATTTGGCCTGGACTTTACCACTAAACAACTCAGGATGAGTGCAGCTGGGCAGGAATCCAGCACCACTTTTCAGCCCTGGCAAGGGATTTCAGCCCCAGCCTCACTGCAGCCTTCCAGTGCTTGAAGGGAGCTTATAAACAGGGAGAGCGACATTTTACATGGGCAGATAGTGACAGGACAAGGGGAAATGGTTTTAAACTAAGAGAGGGGAGATTTAGGTCAGATATTAGGAGAGAATTTTTCACCCAGAGGGTGGTGAGACACTGGCCCAGGTTGACCAGAGAAGCTGTGGCTGCTCCTCCCTGGAAGTGTTGAAGGCCAGGCTGGATGAGGCTTTGAGCAACCTGGTCTAGTGGAAGGTGTCCCTGCTGATGGCAGGGGGGTTGGGACTGGATGAGCTTTAAGGTCCCTTCCAACCCAAACCAGTCTGTGAGTCTATGACTTCCCATCCTGCCGGAGTGATGGATGCCAGCCAGCTCCCCTGCTCTGCTGGATGGAATCACTGGAGTTTCTTTGTTTTTTCTTTCTTTTTTTCCAAAGAAAGTTTGGAAGGAAGGCTGGGAGAGTGCCTCACAGCTCCATTATCCTGGGAATGAAGGAGAGTTAAACTGTAATGGCCACTAGAGCTCCTTTTCCAGCTGCCTCTCCAGCTTCTCATTCAATAATTCCCTTATGTTTTGTCCTAATGGAGCAGATTATTATTATTATTATTATTTTATTTTAGCAAGATCACCTATTGCATAGAAAAGAGGAGGGGGACAGGAGCCACAGTTGGACATGGAGCTCTTACCTGGCTCAGCATGCTCTTTATTATTTTTATTTTTATTTTTATTATTAGTATTACTTTTAGCAGGCTGGGTGTAAAGGGCCAGCTTGGGCTTTCATCTCACCGCCTCTGTCTGTGTGCAGTGATGATGTCTCCACAGGAGGGTGACCTTGGGGACAGTGGCGAGGTGGCAGGGAGGGGGACAGTTTTGGGGTCTATCTCTACTGGGCAGGAGCATTTTTCAGTCTCTTCCCCTCAGGGCATTCCCTGAACAACGGTTCAGTCATCTGACTGTCTGGAGCCTTGATCTCCTTTAATCTGTGCTGCAATTTCTGCAGGATACCCTGGGAAAATCTCCCAAGATTGAGAGTGACAGCACTGAAACCGGTTGGAAATGGGTCAGAAAAAGTTGCCCGTAGGAGCGTTAGCCTGGAATAAATCTGATCTCTGCTTTCAAAGGCGTGTTGTGGGAGAGGGAAATGAAACACGTTCTGCTTTAAATGCTGCTTTTTCATGCCTGGGTGGTGACTTCAAAGCCAGTCCAGCTCCAGGCAGGCTTCAGCCGGGAGTGCTTGGCCAGCACTGGGTGCTCCCTGTGCCAGCACCCCCTTATCAGTGCGACCGGCTCCTCTTGCTGTTGCCTTTGCCTTGGCCAGCACTGGACCAGCACTGGACCAGCACTGGGCCAGCACTGGGCCAGCACTGGGCT